>NW_027497295.1:0-63146 GCF_021521415.1 Bidens hawaiensis | reverse complement strand
TAAGCCTATACTGCGTCAACACGCATCCTAACCCTTTACGCGATGCGTCACAACACGCGACAAAACCATCGTCTCCATCGGGGAGACTTAAAATCGGCGCTTGGCACAATTTTAATGGTTTCTATCTTATTTGGATCTTTGTGAAATCCTTGTTGCTTTACAACATGACCAAGGGATTATGCCTTCTTTATTCAAAATCACATTTCGAAAACTTCGCGTATAGCTCCTCTTGCTTTAACACTTCCACAATTTTCTTAACCGTCGTTCGTGCTCTTCTTTACGTTGCAAATATATCAAAATATCATCAATGAATGCTATGACAAATTTGTCAAAATAAAGTTTATAGACTCGGTTCATGAGGTCCATGAACACTGCCGGCGCATTTGTTAGCCCGAGAGGCGTAACTAAGAATTCATAATGGCCGTAACGAGTCCGTAACGCTGTTGTTGCAACGTCCTCCTCTTGGATTTTTCATTTGGTGATAACTATATTTAGGATCAATTTTCTAAAAATAAATCGCCCCTTGCAGTTGGTTAAATAGATCATTTACTTCGAAGAAGTGAATACCTATTCCTGATCGTCACTTTATTCAATTCTCCCTAATCAATACATATCCTAACACTTCCGTCCTTCATTTCCCAAACAACACTGGTGCACCCCATGGTGACTAACTAGGTCGCATGAAACCTTATCAAATAATTCTTACATTTCAGTTTGTGCAAGTCGGTAAGATGCTTTAGCAACAGGGCCAGCTTGAGGTATTAAATCGATTTTGAATTCGACCTGTCGGGTTGGCGGTAATCCAGGAAGTTCTTCTGGGAGAACTTGTGGAAATTCGCGTACCATCGGAATATCTTCTATATGTTTTCTTTTAAATACTTTGGCAATCACGTTTGTTAAATACACCACGTCTTCTTGTCTTAAATATTATAACATCTCAAGATGAGATTAGAGTGGTAACATAATACCGTACACTTTTCTCTGTATTTAATCGCTTCATCGTCCGAATGAGAGCTTCTAATCATCTTATTTTCATATTTGATTTCAGCTTCATGTTGAGTTAGCCAATCCATGTTAACTATTACGTCAAAACTTCTTAACTTTACTGGTCGTAAGTCAATAAGGAAAGGTTAATCGTTCAAAATAATAGGACAACTCCGAACAATTTAGTTAACCATTAAGGGTTTACCGTTAGCGATTCTACAGTATAGGGTTCTATAGTTTCACTAATCGGTATCTATCCAAATGATAGGAGGTTAACAGGAATTAACTTCTATCGACGACCGTAAAAAAAATATCACTGAAGCCTATTGATTTAAAACTACAACATACTTAACACCACCTTTAGATCATGACGTGCTTTATTCGAATTACTCACAAAAGCACGGCTCCTTGCTTGATCAGAGGTTGATGCTTGCCATGAGGTTCGTCTTCCAACGACACCTTGGTTCAACTTTGGGCAATTTCTCTCGAAACGTTCTGTACTGCCACATTCATAGCAAGTACAACCGTTTGGTATAATTTGGTTTCTTTGGATGGATTGTTATTGAAGTTGTTGGGTTCGGAGTGGTTGTACACGAATGGGTTGGGGTTGCCGGTTCACATGGCTTCAATTGGTTCTACAATTGGGCATTACGTCCATCTTTACCACACCTGTGGCCTACTATCACTCGACATTCTTCTTCCTGCCGATAACCATATTTTCCACATTTAGGGAAGGACCCTTCATGCAGTTCATGTTTTCACACCAGAACTAGTCTTAGTATAATTCTGGGTTGTAGGACATACCTACTTATTCAAAAGCCTATCTTTCACTATACCTTTATCACTTCTCTTCTTTAACACCCGATGTCTCACCTAACGTCCTTCCAGTCCGCTTCCCATAGAGTTAAATATATCGATGCTGGCTTGTGACACAACCCTTCCAATGGTTGTATATTTTACAGGATTGACTATACTCCTTATCGATGGAGTTAGTCCCCAATATAGCGCTCACTTCGCTTAGTTTCAGGAGTAATTAGCCATGTTACCAGACATGACAATTCCTTCAAACGATTAGCGTGTTCTAAGTGATCAGCACACAACATATCTATCTGCCAAAGCTCAGTTTCCAATCTCTGAACTTAATTACTTGAATAAAAATGCTCTAGCACCAGAATTTTAAATTCTGACCATATCGTCTGGGTAATAATTTTCTAACTATAATTTTGTACCATCGTGTTCCATCACGATACAACATAATCTACCAACATATCTGTAGCATATTTCACTACACCATGTTCTAGACTCTTACAAATATCCTTAACCATTTCGATCTTTTCTATCCACTCGCTAATCTATTCCTCCCTTTACCATCAGCAACTATTAATAATTTCCTTAACACAACCAACAAACATTTCCTTCATACCGGATCTAATTCATTACGACTACTATTCATGTTTAGTTTATAACTAATACTTGTAGTCATAATAGTATTTGGTGGGACATTATCACTCTTAGTAATACCACTAAGAATTGAAATATTCATATTCATGTGATTGCTCGATCTATAATTCTGCGATCACATTTGCATCAACACTAACAGTGATCTGTGATACGACATCCGGTATCATCATCTGCTATCTTTGAGCAATCAACTGACTCATATCAATCTCCATCGTTGGAGTTATTCTTTTTATGTCATTCTGCTGTACTCATCCCGTACGCAGTAATCAATACTAATCTCAACGTATAACTCGTTACCAGCTCAATCATATCAACAGGTACACATACACACCAAATATTATCATACATATTACACATACCAGTATCTAGTATATATATATGTCCCACAATATAATAACATACGGACTTAACCTGACGTCGGTTAACGTTTAAATATATTTCATAACCCTTGTCACCAACTGACATATAGATCTTTCTCAACAAAGATTAATGTTTAATATACTTGATTTCAATATCCTTCTGCATGTCAGCATAACCGATACATGCTCACCGTGAGCACCAAACGATTACGTACCACGGAGTTATAATATCCGTGTCTATTTGTATATCCGTCATACACGGTATACCACCTACGAACGAACAATCAACTATGCTATAATGGTTCCAACACCTCTCTGTGTATGGGTAATCATTCTATTCGAGTATACATGGGTATAGGCATCTAACGGATGTAAGGATAGCATAGTGAGCTGCAAGGTTCAAGGTAATCGTGCAACATGGGCTGCCTTCAAATATTATTAATTACTATCATGGGAAACTCTATCACTTGCTCAGTTAATGTACTCGGCGTTCTAGGTTCGCTAAAATCGGTGATTCTCGATCTGAAGGTGGTATGACTCATATGTTTGAGAGTGAGAAATACACATATATATTTCTATATATTATTTTTATCTGCTCATTTATTATCAAATTTACTATTATTATTATTATTATTATTATTTTATTTTATTTTATTTATTTATTTATTTACCTTAATGGAATAAGAATGGGTTCAGGTACAGGTCCATCCGTACGTGAGGGTCGGCGGTTCGGGTGAACATATGGGGTTATTAGGATATACGGTACCGGTGTTGGTAGGGTAAGGGATTTATCAATTTCGGTTGGGAGTGACGGTTACTAGATATTTCTGGTTAATGTCAAACGGGAGATCTAACTTGGTACTATCATAACTATGGCCCGATAAGTCAGACTTATCAACCGATGATCTAGAAATTTCAGCATCCTCGGTACTTTTATTATTCCATCCCCCGGTTCCTTATCCGGGTCCCATTTCTCAATACATGTACCCACAAGATATGTACATATATATATATATACACATTAGCACGTATAAATAATATTATATACTTTACACATATGTTGCCATTTTTACCTATTAATGTACCCCGTGACTTCCCCTGAATTCCCTCATGCGGACAAGTCTGTTATTACGTTCCGAACCATAATAACTCACTTGTCCATTCAAGTTCATCCAGATCTCGTCACTATAAATTATTAGTTGATATTCAGATCCTATAATACTTGAGCTACTGGTTATATTTTAGGTATCTTTTAAAGACATCCTAATTCTTTATAACCAATGGCTCTGATACCAACTTCTGTAACACCCCGTAACCGCAGCGGAAACGTAAACGGGATGCAACAGACACCTCTGATATCAACCACATTGTTTATAAAGAAAACTGAATACATTAATATACTTCAAATTACATTATCTTGTATTTCATTACCGTCTAGGTGATACACACATCATACAATACGATACACAATTATATTTGTTATAATGTATCCTAATATCCTGCACGCAAATCTTACACACATCAAGCACTTAGCACGTAAGCAATCACTTCATCTTAATTGTACCTGAAAAGCATGTGAGAAAACGGGTCAACTACGAATAGTTGGTGAGTTTCACAATTTGAGTAAACCATGATAAATCCATATCAAAATATAATATTATCTGGGGACACTGTTAACCCAGTACTGTACTCATTCCGGGGGCAATGTTAACCCAGAATTACGATGTAATTATGCTGAGCCCACAAGTGAAACCTCTGTTAAACCAGTACTGTACCTGTTCCGGGGGCAATGTTAACCCAAAAACACTTCTAGGGACATCTGGGGACACTGTTAACCCAGTACTGTACCCAGGGGGCAATGTTAGCCCAGAAACACTTCTAGGGACATCTGGGGACAATGTTAACCCAGTACTATACCCATTCCGGGGGCAATGTTAACCCAGAAACACTTCTAGGGACATCTGGGGACACTGTTAACCCAGTACTGTACCCATTCCGGGGGCAATGTTAACCCAGAAACACTTCTAGGGACATCTGGGGACACTGTTAACCCAGTACTGTACCCATTCTGCACGACTCCCGTACAATCAAATATTTATAAATACACGCAAATCCATGCGTTCAGTATGTACTTAAACATTTCATTAGTAACATGCTTCCGCCCCGAGAAAAAATTTAAAAATAATTCAGAAAAAGGGGCTCGTGAAACTCACCTTAGCACATGCAAGCAGGTAACAACAATCATTATCAGTTAACACGTCCAATCTGTAATATGATCCCTACGATCGTTACTATACACTCATTATTAATATTACTTTAACCAAGTTAACCGGTACATCTGGGGACACTGTTAACCCAGCACTATACCCGTTCTGGGGGCAAGGTTAACCCAAAAATGCTTCTTCGGACTCAGATTGTGATATCGTTTAGAGTTCCATGGTCACAATTACTATTAGTCGTTTTTCTCGTTTTGCGTGCCAAGCACGGTTTTCCGTTTTTACGTTTCAAAAATGAGTTTGGTCACACACGACCCGAAAATAGTTGTTGAATGATAATTTAGTTAAAGATGTGAACTTAGAGCTCGGTTTAGACGTCCCGATTGGCCGCGGGACCCGTTTCCGTCTTTGGCGTACCGGAAACTGTTAAAATAGGTTAAGATTACTCAAATCATCCGAATTATTTTCGGATGATTTATTTTTACTTGTTTGACTCAATTATATGAAAATAGTTCTTTTTTAGGGTTTTTATACACCAGTCAGTTCGTTTAAGCGAACTTTACCGGTTTACGCATCTTAAGCTTTAAAAGTTTGTTTTTACCCAAATAATTATCCGTTTAATCTCGGATCTTGAAACTTTGTACAAATCACTTTTTGACAGTCGGGAATTTAATAAAAATATTTCCATAATTAATTTCTATATTTAAAATTTATTTATCTATTTTTAAACACCATTTAAACACTAAATATGTCGTAAATGCCAAACGATCTTAGAAAAATCCCAAATTTTTCCTGGATGTCCCTTGCAATCCACATAGTCCCCTGTAATTTTTCCAGAACCAAAATCTTCTTTTACATGCCATTTTCACTAAAACCGAGCTAGAAAACCCTAGAAATCGTTTAACCGAAAAGCCTACATAGACTTCTCCAACTGATCTAAAATTTTGTGTGTGACTTATACATGTTATAAAAAGCTTATCTGAAATTTTCCAGATTTTTTCATGATATTTAGCTATTTTTCACCATTTTTGGCCAAAACCGAGCATTAAATTCACCAAATATTCATCCTTTATCCAAAAATTACCAAATATTCACAGAACTCTTATTTTCATGTGTAGAATATCCCTATAAAATTTCATGACCCAACTCTAAACCGTCAACAATCTGTCCCAAAACACATACACCGAACATAACCGAATATACCTTTCGTTTTCCGCCACTACAAGCTACAAACTCGTCTTTCCGCCTTATCTACCACTAAACACAGAACCTACAACCAACATACCACAATACCAAGCAAGTTACACTCACGATCAAGCCTCTTACACTATAGTTTTGGTTATGATTCAAAAACAAGATTTAAACCGTAAAAATTCGTTCTTTGTTCGTTTAACTCCTTTCTTGGACCAAGATCCCTTCTATAACCCGTATACATCACTTGATCATGCAAGAATCAGTTTTCATCTTTGAAACCTCATTTTCTTGCAAATAAACTCAAGAAACGAAGATGGAAACGCGATTAACTTGATTCTTTACCTTGTTTTCTTGCTAAAAACTCTCGGTTTTGGATCCTGATCTTGAAAGAATTGATAGATTGTTGAATGTGAGTTTAGAAAAAAGAAAATGATAAGGGTATGGAACCCTTGAGTTCCGATCGGTTTAGTTAGGGGGTGGGGTAGGACCCACCTCTCCATTCTAGGCCACATGATTGGATTTCGGATATCCGGATAATGTTTTGGATAATCTGGTTCAGTTCGTTTTTCGGTTAAATGTTTAATTCGGCTTAAAAAGAGGCTAAAATGGTCGTTTTTCGGCTTAAAAATGAAATTTATATAAAACCGATTTAAAAACTTTAAAAACTTACACCATGACATTTATTAACTTAAAACGTCATATCATTAATTATTGCGCATCTTTTTCGGCTTGATCGATCATCTCTTGCTCGGTTTGGTATTAAAGGTTTCGTTTAATGTACCGACGTACCATTAAATCGAAATTCTTTTTCTGTGACGTACTTTACTTATCCCGAAGCATTAATGCTTCGTAAAATCACTAAATATCATATATATCGTCTATAATTGAATCTTCGATTCGTTCGGGTTTCAATAACTATCGATCGATTGATCGCATATTCAATACGATGAATTATATATTCACGTACAATCAATACAGTGAACCATGTATTCTTGTATAATTACTCTGGTAACTCATGTAACCGACATTAAATATAACGTAACGATGGTCTACCGGTTAGGGTATACCTGGTTTAGTCGGAATCGTTACAACAGCTTTCTGGTCTTCATATGAAAACTTGGTAAGTAGTAAGATTGCCACAAGTGATTTAACTGATGAGGACTATGATCAGATAGATCCTGATGATTTGGAAATCATGGATTTAAAATGGAACATGGCTATGTTCGTCCGTAAAGTTAAAAGATTCATGCAGAGAACTGGAAAAGATCTTCCAGCTTTAAACAAGAAGTTGGGTTTTGACAAGTTGAAAGTAAAATGCTATAATTGTCAAGAGTTTGGACATTTCGCAAAGGAATGTGACAAACCAAAGAAGGAATACACCGGTCCTCGTGGTCAACATCAAAATTCTTCTACACCACGAGGTAGTGATGCCGAAAAGAAACCATCCTCTTCTACAACACAAGCAATGTTAGCAGATGGTAATGACTGGTCACAACGGTTACTATGTAATGATGCTCAAGCAAATTTGGCTATGTTTGAGTTACACAAAGAATGTCAAGATACAAGTGGGAGTGAGATGACTTCTGATAATGATTCTGAATCTGATTCTGATGACTCTTGCGACAAGCCTCCAATAGTATTTGCTTGCATGGCCAAAATCAATGAGGTTAGTCACTCTATCTCTGCTACTTCATCTGTTAAAGTATTATGTGTTGATTGTGAATCTAACAAACCTAAGTTAGTTGCTATGAAAAATCAAAATGATAATCTTATAAGAGAATTGCTTCTCTGCAGGATACTTATCGACAATCTCTTGAATCTCAAATGAAATCTTGAGAAAAGATAGAAGCATTGTCGACAAGTAACCACAATCTCAAAGCTGAGTTATCTGTGAAAATGACAATTAATGATTAAAAGTTTCAAGAAATTCTGAAACATCGTTCAAAGATAACCGAGCTTGAGATTGAGGTTCTTGAGTTAAAGAACAAACTGGGAAAGTTTAGAAATTCTTCTTTTATGTTAAATGAAATTATTGAAATATCTGGTAAACAAAATTATTGAAATTATTGGTTTTGTTGAAATTCCACCTCCATTTCACAATGATTACAAAATTAATCCTTTTGCTAGAAAAGAAGAGGATTTGATTGAGAAAGAAACTGGGATTTCTGAAAAACATAAACCAGTTAAACCAGAAAAATCAGTTAAAACAGAAACTGTTAAGACCTAGGTTGCTCATCAAAAACCTCATGTTTAAAGTAAAAAGGTATTTGTTGAGAATGATGACAAAGTGATTATCGAGGACGTGTTTGAACCTGAGATTATACACAAGAATAAGAACATCCCATGTTCAAATCATATTCTTTGCGAACCTCAAGAATTTAAGGAAGCTGTGTATGGTTCATTCAAGTATCATATGAAAAATGAAGAACCGGTAAAAACTAAATCAGTAAAGGCAAAGAAGTCAGATAAACCAAAGATTTCTGATGAGGACTTAATGCGATTTGTAAATCCTCCTAGTTCTAAGCCTTCTCCAGTTAGAGTTTTTAAATTAAAAGGGATGGACACGATGTTCACAGAAAAAGATATTCCAATAAGCATCATTAAACCTGAACTTATTGAGAGTGTATTTATCAATGAATCGTCACAGATTCAAGATCTTGAACGTCGATATGCTCAAGCGAAAACATCAGTTCCTTCTGACCCATTGACTAAGGCAAAGCAAGTTTTAAAACAAGCTAAGAAAATCAACTTTGTAGAGTCAACTGGGACAGATACATTGAAAAGTTTTTCAAATTGTTCTAATTTGAATTTTAATTTGAAAAAGAAATCTGAATTATCTGATGAGTTTGCTAAGAGCATGACCAAGAATGTGAGCCATCATCAATCTTCTGTGTCATTCATTCCAAATACCTCACAACAACATCGTGTAGACATGCAAAGATGTTTTCTTTTCGGTCAACTTGGTCATGTTGTGGGGGATTGTAATCAGAAGAGCTATCAGAATCTTCATCCTTTTATCAAGGACCACTCTAAGCCGGTTCCTTTGGTAAAGTGATTCTGAAACGACCTGTGTCGTATGCTGATGATACTCATATTATGTTCTCTATGTTAATCCACGGAAGGTTATTCATGTTAATGAGACACATGGTCAGGTTAAACCAAAGTTTGTCCCACATGAGCAAATTTGTAGGAACACGAATTCAAACATTGTTCAAGCAACTTACTTAAGACGAAAGTCTAGAAGCCAGTAACTTATTCACAAGTGGCTGAACAACATTTTAACTCTTTTAAAGTTAATGATAAAAGAGAAAACCAAAAGGTGCCCAAGACTGAGGCCTGGGCTGCCTTTTTGAACTAATCATCTTTATTTTGTGTGTAGGGTACATCCAGGACTGTGTCTGGTGAAATTGGATAATGGATAGTGGATGTTCTCGTCATATCACTGGGAATCTCGACCTACTAACCAACGTAAGGAATATTCAAGGGGGTTATGTGGCATTTGCTTGGTAATCTGGGGGCATGATCACACAAGAGGGTGAAGTTTCAAATGGTCACATCACGTTTGAGAAAGTAAATTATTGTGATAAAGTGGATCATAACTTATTAAGTGTATCGCAGATTTGTGATAAAAAGTACACAACGATATTCACTGACAAAGAATGTCTTATCTTGAACCTGGTTATGTTATTCCCGAGGACATGGTTGTCATGCGATCACCACGATCGAATGATATTTATGTCTTGAACATGAGCTCTAAGATATCCACATCGATTGAAACATGTTTTGTCTCGAAAGTAACCGAGAAAGACTCGATTCTAAAGCATCGTAGAATGGATCATATACATGTTAGAAAGATGAATTATTTGATGGCTAATAATTTAGTGGAATGTGTCTCGTTGAAAAATTTTAAATTGTCCGATCACTGCGTTGCATGTAAAAAGAGCAAGCAGAAGAAGAAAACACATCCTTCTAAATTATTGGATTCCATTAATACTCCTCTTGAACGACCTCATATGGAATTATTTGGTCCTGTGAATCGTGCGAGTATTTCTAGGGATTGGTATTGTCTTGTGGTGACTGATGATTATTCGAGATACTCATGGGTGTTATTTATGAGTTCGAAAGATCAAACACCGGTTTTGGTACAAAATCTTATCACCAAGATCGAATCACTGTACAAAAAAAGGTGAGGAGAATCCGAAGTGATAATGGTACAGAATCCAAAAACACTCTATTGGATTTCTTTTGTACTCACAAAGGAATTCATCGAGAATACAGTGCACCTTATGTACCTCAACAAAATGGTGTTGCTTAACGAAAGAATAGAACCTTGATTTAAGCTGCACGTACAATGCTCGCTGATTCTAAGCTTCCCGTCCAATTCTGGAATGAGGCGGTGAATGCAGCTTGCTATACTCTTAATCGGGTTCTAACAGTTAAAAGACTCAAAAAGACAAGCTATGAGTTATTGAATAATCGAAAACCTAATTTAAAGTATCTGGAACCTTTTGGGTGTCCTTGTACTATGTTGAAGAAGGATGCGGGTAAATTTGAAGAAAAAGCTATCGAAGGGTATTTTTTGGGATATGCATCTCTAAAGAAAAGGGTATTCAATTTTACATCTGGTTGTGTTGAATAATGGTACCATGTGGACTGTCAAAAGTACACAACTCCTCCTCAAGGAAAAGGTCCCGATTGGATGTTTGACTATGGTAGTTTATTTAATTCATTTACTCCATCAACTGAACACATTGACGAAGACTTGGTTTGAGCATACTTTGAAGATCATTTGGCAATTCCACGATTTTCAAGTTCTAATGATGTTGCAGCTCAACCAGATGCTCCAAATGAGGAACCTCAAGTTGCTTCTCTAGTGGCTATCGATAATGTTTCCACTTCTTCGGATGATGATCAAGCTGACGATCAAGTTATTAACCTTGACAGTGATAATGTTTCATCTCCTGAACTTGGTGAACATTACACTAACTTATTTGAAAATGTTGTTGTTCCTGAGAATCCTACTCTTCAGTTTCATGGATATCATCCACAGGAAAACATCATTAGAGAATTTGATGTGGGCATTCGTACACGTCATCAAGTTGCTTCGTCAAGTGATAATAACATATTGTGTGCTTACACTGATTTACATTCATCGGGAATTGTAAATCTTGCTAAATTCACTTGCTTTCTATCCCAAGTTGAGCCAAGGACGGCTCGAAAGGCTCTTGAAGATCCTTCTTGGGTAGAAGCTATGCAGGAAGAATTACAACAATTTGCACGATTGGGTGTTTGGGATTTAATAGACAAGCCTGCTAGAGTCAAGAAAGCGATTCCGACTAAGTGGGTATTTAAGTGTAAGAAAGACGATCGCGGTGTGATTGTCAGAAACAAGGCACTTCTAGTGGTGCAAGGGTTTCATCAGCAAGAGGGTATTGATTACACAGAGGTATATGCTCCAGTTGCAAGATTAAAGTCGATTCGAATCTTCCTGGCATATGCAGCTTACAAGAATATCAAGGTCTACCAAATGGATGTTAAAAGTTCTTTTCTCAATGGTGAACTACACGAAGAGGTGTTTGTCCAACAACCACCTGGTTTTGAAGATCTTGTGTATCCGGACCGTGTTTACCGATTAAACAAGGCCCTGTATGGTTTACATCAAGCCCCGGGAGCTTGGTATGGCACGCTTGCCGACCATTTGACTGATACTGGCTTCAAAAGAGGGACTGTCGACTGCACTCTATTTCAGAAAACTGTTGGTGATGATCTTCTCCTAGTCCAGATTTATGTTGATGATATTATTTTTGGGTCTACAAACGACACATTGTTTAAGGAGCTCGAGAAGTCCATGCAAACAAAGTTCGAAAAGAGTTCGATGGGAGAGATGAATTTCTTTTTAGGGCTGCAGGTTCACCAGTCTGCTAACGGAATCTTCATTCATCAGACTAAGTATGGGAATGACGTCTTGAGCCGATTCAAGATTTCTGCCGGAAAAATCCCTTCTACTCCTCTCCCCGTGGGTCACAATTTATCAATGGATGAATTGGAGGATACCGTTGATCCAACCCTCTATCGTGCCATCATTGGATCTTTAATGTATCTAACGGCTTCTCGCCCTGATATTATGTTTGCTGTTTGTCTTTATGCTAGGTATCAAGCAAGTCCACGAGTGACTCACCTATATGCAGTCAAGAGAATTCTTCGGTA
Organism: Bidens hawaiensis; assembly: GCF_021521415.1. Lineage (NCBI taxonomy): Eukaryota > Viridiplantae > Streptophyta > Magnoliopsida > Asterales > Asteraceae > Bidens > Bidens hawaiensis. The sequence goes on along the minus strand of NW_027497295.1, from coordinate 50,725 downwards.
TTTGAGGGGAAATCCAGACATCGGGTTGTGGTACCCCAAGGATGATACTTTTGATCTTACTGCTTATTCAAACTTGGACTATGGAGGTTGTAAGATCAACTTCAAATCAACGACTGCAGGATGTCAATTTTTAGGAAACCGGTTTGTCTTCTGGCAGTGTAAGAAGCAGAAAACAGTCTCCACTTCAACCGCCGAAGCTGAGTATGTTGCAGTCTCGAGTTGCTGTTTCAAGGTTTTGTGGATACAACAACATCTTCGCGACTTCGTTTGGAAGTTTCTTACTACTCCTATTCTGATTGATAATTCTGCTACAATTTCTATCACAAAGAATCCCGTACAACATTCGAAAACAAAACATATCGAAATTCGATATCACTTTTTAAGGGATTGCTTTGAGAAGAAGTTGATTCACCTTGAGAAAGTACATACTGACTTTCAGAAAGCCGATTTGTTTACCAAAGCTTTTGACAAAATGCGTTTTAAATTTTTGCTTGGTTTAAACGGATTGAAGACCCTCGCTGATATCCTTAAACAAGGATGACTATCTTTATTTTATGTCATTTTTCCTTTTAAAATTTATTTTGGTTTTAGGGGGTGAAAATCTAGAAAATACAAAAAGATTGTGTTTTTCGTTTGTATAGATAAAACCCAAAAACATTCAAAAATCTTAATCCAAAAACATTAGAAAATTCAGAAAAATCAAAAATATTGTGATTTCTTTTCTTTAATGTTTTCCTTTAAAATATTTCTTGAAAAACCAAAAACATTTTAAAATTTGAAAATCCAAAAAAAATGTACTTTTCAGTTTGTACAGAAAAATCCAAAAATCCAAAAAGATTATGATGTTTATTTTGTTTATAAGAATATTGAAAAAGACAAAAATATTGTGTTTTTATAGTGTGTATAGAGAAAAACCAAAAAGAGTTTTGCATGCGTTTGCGCAAAATTATGTCAATTATCTACATTTGACGGACATGTACGTGTATATGTTTGGTACTGACATTTACTTGTAAATGTTCAGGTTAGCCATTTACCTGATAATGGAAAATAGTTGGGGCGTTCGTTATGCGGTTTTAGATTATTTTTCGCTGAAAATTATGTCAGTTATTTAAGTTTGTGAAGCATGCTTGCATGTATTGGTCCTATTTTTCACTTGTTGAATTGATAGAACAGCCATTTATTTATAGACTTAAGTTAACTGGGGATTAAATTTATCTTTATTTTGTTTTATGCTCCTTAAAATTTTTAGTTTTTGAAGCAAAAAGAGAAAATGATAGTACATTGATTATCTTGACTTCAAATCCAGCAAGAAGTAAGCTTAAAAGATTGTGTGCTTAATTGCATTGGTGCATTGGAAGGTCTTAAAACAACCAATTAGAGTAAAGTATGTGATATAAACATAAAGAAATGCCAAATTGAAAGGGGTGTTAATCTCTAGCAAAAATCTCGGTAAGGATGGAAGAAATGTAATAACTAGTCATAGTCAAGCTTTATTGTTGTTGATCTCCAGAAATATAATAAAGCAAATAACAGGCGTTAGGATTCTGGACACTGTGAGTCTTTATGCGGCTTAATCATTTGGGTATTCATAAGCATGAATATTTCACTCGCTTTCTAGAGCAAACCCAAAGTCATTAAACTTGATCACTACTGTACTTAGTACAAACTTCCAAATTACTTACTTGATCAAAAACCGCTGTTAGTCATACATTTGTTCCTTCCTTGCACGCGTCTTAATACCATTAAGAAACGGACCCCAGGGGATACAATGTATGTAAACCGACAGATGGACTCGTGCATATTCATTCACAATAAAAGAAACTTGATGCATTGCTCAAAACTTTTTCAATTGGTATCAAAAATTTTGATCAACACTATAATGGTTTGAGTCAAGTTGGTGTGATCTGGCAAAACTCAAATTAAGCTTAAACCGATGTTAGAGGCTGATAATTTCTGATATTCTGTGCTATAATTGAACCAATTAATCAAATCACAAAAACACTTGAAAATTTGTTGTTAGATTTAAGTGGACAACAATACCAATGACCGACTTAATGCCAATCATAATATCGCTGAAATATAAAACTGAGATGGAAGGGCAATTTGGTCAATATGATTATCTGCTCAAACTCAACAAAAACACAAAAATATGTATTGCTTTTGTTAAAATCATAAAAAAAAATTGTTCAATTTTTAAACTGTTCGGATATTTCTTTGTATATACATTCTTTAAAATTGTTTACAAAAATACCAAAAATATTTTACTCTTTCTTTAAATATTATTTAAATAATTTAAGTTATGTTTCGTAAATGTGAAACGTTTTTAAGCTATCAAAATTTTCGGGTTAAACAGTTCTCGTTAATTCTTTTAAAGTAAAAAAAAAAAATTCTTTAATGTTTTATTTAATTCATTTACTCATTTAATTTAAAATTAAATAAAATGTTTAATTCGTTAACTTTCTGCTTCGTTAATTATGGATAACGAACTAGGTGATTCTTTAGTGAACTGGTTTCTATTTCGCTCACCTAATTCGCTTCCGCACTCTGTAACGAATCATTCCTACTTCGTTATACATATTTAACGAATCAAAGACACTTATTATGGCTTGTTCGCTACCATATGGTAACGAATTAGAATAGCGAATTAGCTAATTCGTTATTTAAAATTCAAAACGAATTACATAATTTGTACAAAGTGTAACTCGGGTAACATATTAGCCTATATAAGACAGAAAAGACGAACAGTCCTTAACTGTTCATATTTTCCTTCACAATAAAGATACCTTATTCAAAATTTTCTCTGAAATCTCGACTTCAAGATTTTGATATTTCAAGGATATCTTTGTGTTTCTCAGGTATAGATGGTCACGACGATATGATTTTCGTCAAAAATGACTAAGCTTTAATAGACAATTTCTGAACTTTTATGGTTTAAGGGATTTCCGAGTTATAAACCGATTTATTTATGATTTATCATGTTAAATTTGCTTATTTATGATTCAATGTGATTGGAATGCGATTCCGATACCCTGGTAAACGAGAATCAACGATTGATTGTTGTTTGCCGGGTCAATTGGATGCTTAAGTGTTTTAGGCTTTGTTTAATGTATTGTTTGTTCTGAGTTAGGATACGGTGTTAAGCGTCAATCTTAACACCGTGAGCTTCGTTTAGTGTTTCCGAGTCACATAGACCTGCTACTGTGTTTGTTTGACGATACGCATGTGTTAATTGTAGCTAGGTTTGTGTTATTGACAATTTGTGTTCATCACAATTTTGACTTTTACTATGAGGAGTCAAAGATTAAGTCTAATAAATTAACCATTCGTTATCCTTAACGACTTGGAACTGATTAATGTTCAATTCGTTAAGGATATACACGAACTAGCTCAGCGAAGAATATAGTTCACGAATTAGATGTTGATTTATTAAAAGTATAACGAACCAGATCTTTAGTTCGTTATCTTGCAAGTAATTCGCTAAGGCTACTTCATTGGTTTATTTACCTGATAGCGAATCGCACAATTCGTTATCTAATAGTAACGAATCAGTGGGATATTTAACGAATGACATTCAATTTTAATTATGTAATTAACATTAAAATTCATTTTTAAATTATATAAAGTATTTCAATCGTCTAAACGCGTAAATAACTTCATTACATATATTGATTGACAATGAATACACCACTTATAAATACGTTAACATATTGTAATATCGAATACAATTCTACGTCTTCTCATATTTGTTTTTACTTATACAGTAAACATGTATAATCAAGTAAATCAAGATCCACCAATGGCCGATCAAGGGCAACACGAACAACCACCACCAGAACAACCTCCACAAGATCAACCACCTCAAGGACAACCACCACAGGAGCAACCTCCTCAGGAACAACATGCTGATGTTATTTTATTACCATCTGACAAAAAGCATAACATCTGTGCTTATGTTGCCTCAGACGTTGCTGATATATTTACATTTGGAGATATGTTGGCCTTTCTAAGACGATCAGTGATACATTACGCCATCACTGTTCGACCTACGGTGTATCTAAGTATTGTCAGACAGTTTTGGGATACTGCTGCGTATGTGGAGGAAGAGAAGAATATTCGATCCATGATCAATGACACTCCAATTACAATTGATGTTGGAGTAATTTGTCGTGTGCTTCGATTTACTGATACTGATGATAACCCGAGTGAATTCGATAGGAAATTGGTCAGTATCAGTAATAAATCTATGCTGGAGACGTGTACGTTATGGTGGAGACGTTAATAAATCTATGCTGAACAAGAATGGATTATGCCCACCATACAAATATCTTCTTCATGTTCTTATTCACTGTATGAGTGGTCGTCGTAGTGGCTTTGATGAATGTCGACTCAGTTTGCAATCAGCCTTTGGGGCTTTAAACCTCAACAACCCATCCAACTACTCTGATCTTCTATTCGATCATTTGGCAGAACAAGTTCAGCAGACGGACCAAAAGAATAAATTTTTAATGTATCCTCGGTTTTTGCAGCTGATCATTCAAGACTTGATACCTAATTTAGCAATTGATCAATCCTTGGTGAATGATAAGCTTTATATGGAACAAATAACGACCGACATAGTACATAGAATGGCTATCTATCAAAAGGCAAGGCCAGCGGATAAACAAATGATTGGTCATATCGTTGATCCTAATTATGTATGTCCTTTCGAGGATCGTTGGATTCATGATGATTCAGATTCCGAGTGTGAGGAAGATGAAGGTGGGAACGATGATGATAATGGAAATGATGGTGGTGATGGGAATGATGGTGAAGGGGGTAAGGCAGGTGGAAATGGTAGTACTGGTGATGCCGCTCTTAATGAACAACAAGATGCAGTTGATGCTGCATTAGCTAGCGTGAGGAAGGTGAAAGTGGGAACGATGATGATAATGGAAATGATGGTGGTGATGGGAATGATGGTAAAGGGGGTAATTCAGGTGGAAATGGTAGTACTGGTGATGCCGCTCTTAAAGAACAACAAGATGCGGTTGATGCTGCATTAGCTGCCACCATTGCTGCTCAACTGGTGAGCCATCAAAGAAGAGACGTGTGTCTGCTGGGGCTGGTGTAATTATTGGTGTGCCGACACCTCGTCAAACAACGACTCAAAGCCCTGTAGTGCCAATTACAACTAGCACTCCGGCAATGACCTTAACGACGACGATGGTATCACATGAGCAGTTGGGCATGATACCTCAGTCAGCATTAACTGAAATACCATTTCCAACTAATACTGTGGCTACAACTCCTCCAACCATACCTATGAGGCCTCCTCCTCCTAGTGATCTCTCATTTATGAGAATTACAAGGCCTCAAGGTCCAATCCAACCAATTCATCCATCCTTGTATGCTATGCCACCACATCGTCAGACATAAATGCTTTTAAATCTTCTCCATTTGTATGAGAACCAGATGAATGCTGATCGGTTAAATCAAGAACGTCTCATGGAGAATCAGAAGAAACTAGTCAGCTATGTTTCTTTCTGTCAAAAGGAAACAAAGGCCCTACGTGAGATTGTTGAGTCTCAGGGGGTGAAGATTAAAGAGCAAGAGGATCTGATTCTTCAGTTGACTTGCAAAGATGATGCCTTGAAAAAGATCAAGAATAATTAGGAAGATTCTGATGATGATGATGAGACTGGTGCTGGTGGTGAGACTAAACAAGCTCAAGACCCTGCGTCTGGTGCGGGTACGAGTTCTGTTGACGATTCAAAGAAACAGATTATTGTGTATCGTGATTATTCGGTTGCTAAACAAATAGAGATGATTGAAGCCGACACGGTAATATTTATGGATGGATCGGGGGTGATTAGAAGCATGGTGAACAAGGATGAGATAGAGGAGGGTGAGTTTGTCGACAGGTCTCTAACACGAGAGCAGATTTCCATACTGCTTGGGTTGAATGACGAACAGTTGACCGTGTTAGAAACAAAACCTGATGTCGAAGTTGTGAATGAGGAAGGTATTGAGGACGATCTGTCTAGTCAAATGAACACAGATTTTATTTACGAAGATGAGGATGTTGAGATGGAAGACGTCACGGCTGAGGAGTATCCTAACTTGTATCAACACACGAATGTTGAGCAAGGTTCTCCGGTATTTAATGAATAAATTTTTAAAGCAGCTGAGGATGATTTGGAGAAGACGTTTAAGGGAAAGAAAATTGTGGATACTTGTTTTGACTCAATTATGAACCCCATTGATGCTGATATTGCAAAATGGTTCAGTCATAAAGCAGCGGGTAAGATTATCAAGGCGTATCGATTTGTTGATCAAGAACGGAAAGACACAGCAGCTGCATGGGTCAAAGAGAATCAAGTAACTAAATTCAAGACTGTACCCAAGGTTCATGGTGACATCCTCTCATGGCTATACAACTCCGAGCTTAAGGTATGTATAGTTAAGTGGGATAAGGGAGTTCAGTACTACGAGAGGATAATGGATGTTCTTACACTACCGCGTTGGGATTTTCGTACCCTCGCGAGACGTTCATTTATCAATCGTGGTGGCATCCGGACAACTGAGTGGTTTCATCAACACTTGCTGTTCGAGGTTAATCATGGGTTCAAGTTCTTCAAGCCCCAGGTCCCGAGATGTAAACGCATTGATGATATTGATCCAAAGACTGGGTGGAAGAAACTTGTGTTTAAAGTTAAACCGCCGAAGACGATGAAGAGAGTGCCGATGAAGACGATGCCCCAACAAATGCATCTCTCTTTCAACCGATGGTACTATGACAATCGTACGGGTGAGGCCGTCATTGTTCTTGGTCGAGGACTGGAAACTTAACAGATCAAGATAATCGACCCAATGCGGTTGGTTAATTTATCTGAAACAGACAATGACGTGCTATACAGGAAGCAGATTTTGATTGAGCGCCGTGAAGATTACGACCTGGCAATGCAATTCCAACGCGTTGTGTGTGTCTGTCATGAAAATGGAATTCATAGTTGCAGAGACTGGCGGTCCAAGCGCTTCAAGTAACTTAAAAGACAAAGAGCTCAAGACGAGGGGGTGTCTGTTAGTGCACGGTTTTGCGTCTTGAGTCTTTGTAATTATCGTTAACGTTTTTGTTTAATATTTAATGTAATAATTTTTTAATTATTATCTAGTTCGTTATGTATATAGTCTAGTTCGCTAGGGGATGTTAGCGAACTAAGACTTAACCTTATTCCCTCCTGATTCGCTAGGGGATGTTAACGAATCAGGTGGTGTTTCGTCATATTTAATGTTTGTAACGAAGTAGGTTCTGGTTCGCTAGGGGATGTTAGCGAACCAGACCTGTCTTCTATTTATAGTGAACCCTGTTCACTCATAAGAAAAGTTTTTGAGAGTTAATTATCGAATTGCTGTCCAAGTACTCTCTCGATCTTCAATCTTAATATTATACCAACTTCTATTATAAACATACTGATTATATACATACATACACATATAACACTGAATCAAAGTTAATTATGAGCTAGATCTAATGATTAAGGTATTAATCGTATTAACTCAGATCCGAGATCCGTTATAGTTATAGATTGATTCCTGAGTTCCAACAATTATTAAAGTATACCAAAAATAAACACCCTAACGATAAAAACAAAAGGAAAAACATGATATGACGGGTTTGTAACGGATTTAGGGATCGTTATAGGGTTTATTATATTTTATGGAATATTTGATGAAAGTGTAATTAAGGTTTTAATTGTTTAATTATTATGATAAAAGAAAGAAAATCATATTTGATTATTAAAAGAAATCAATAAGGTTAGCTTACTAAAAAAATATATACCGAATTATATATATATAATATTTTTAAGGATTCTATTTTAAAAGCATAACAGGGTTCGGTTTAGTTAAAAGAAAACAAGTGTAAACAATATTAGTTTTAATATAGCAAAGTACCTAATAGATAAAAAACGGTTTAAAACAGCTAATACAAAAAATTCAACAAAAACCGGGCCTGGGGAATCGAACCCGTGCCCCAGGCCCGTTCAAGGTGTTTATCCAGAATTACTGACCATTTGGAACAGTCTATATTTTGTTTAGAACATAAAAACCAATGTTTAAATATGATAGTTCTGGTTTTCCCCAAACCTATTATAAACCCTAAATCGAAATGATCTCAATTGAAGATTATATACCCTCTGTCGATTAAAATTGACAGAGGGGTTTTATCAAATGCCCAAATCCGAACCCGACCCACATATTAATTACCTGGTTTGGATAAGGATTGATGGTGAACAAGAACTTAGGGTTTCGGATTGAACAAGAACTTAAACGCGATTCTGGAAAGCTTAAGAGGAGAAATTGGTTTAAGGTTTAGGTTCACGATGAAGCAAGGGTTGTGTGGAACTCGTTAATTTTAATATAAATGGGTATTTATAGTGCAACGAGGTCAATTTCAGACCACGCTCATAATTAACGAAAACTTATTCGTATTGATGTGATTAGGTGTCAATTACGCGTTCTTTCCTTAAGGATGATTGTCGTGGAGGTTATGGATCAAGCTATTATGTAAAACCCTTGAATTTCCGGCTTGATTGTAGGGCTGCGGTGTCGGTGACGGGAGGAAAAAAGGGAGGGGAAGATGAGTTTGAATATTTTCTTGCAAACAATTTCCTTTGGTATTACTTGGTGATCAAAAGTTGCTTAAATACACAAATTTTACATTAAATAAAACCGAAAACATAGTTAATTATTCAACACTTTTTTATTAAATTGAAAGATCCGATTACAAACGGGTCATAAAATGAGTACAAATACTAATTCTAATTTGACGAGTGTCACAACATTTCCAACTTTTAGGTAATTTCGTCCCGATATTAGGAATTAACATTCGTAGCAAAAAGATGCGGATACTTAGTCTTCATATGGTCTTCACGTTCCCAAGTGATTTCTGCACCGCGCTTAGATTCCAAACGAACCTTGACCAAAGGGATTCGGCTACGCTTGGTTTCCTTATCCATTCGATCCACTATTTCCACCGGTCTCTCAACAAATTGCATTGTCTTATCGATACGTACCTCGTTGAGAGGGATATGAAGGTTCTCGTCAGCTAGACACTTTCGAAGTTCGAAACATGAAACACAGGATGTATGCCTTGAAGCTCTTGGGGGGCCTCAAGGATTTTGAACAGACCAACAAAACGAGGGGCTAGCTTACCCTTCATACAGAAACGGACTACTCATTTCCAAGGTGAAACCTTAAGGAGGACAAGGTCGCCGACTTCGAATTCCAAGGGTCGTCGTCGCTTATCAGTGTAAGACTTTTTATGATTTCTAGTAGTAAGCATATTATTACGAATTTAAGATATTTTGTCGGTGGTATCTTGTACCATTTCGGGTCCACTGAGCTGAGTCTCACCGATCTCATTCCAACAAATAGAAGAATGACATTTACGACGTAGAGCGCTTCGAATGGAGCCATTTTGATGCTTGAATGATAACTATTATTGTATGAAAACTCAACCAACAGAATATGAGTATCCCAATTACCACCAAAATCAAGAACATAGGTTCTTATCATGTCCGCAAGGGTTTGAATGGTTCTTTCAGACTGACCATCCGTTTGAGGATGATAAGTACTGTTAAGATCTAGACGGGTTCCCTAAGTGGTTTGAAGCGAATTCCAAAAATGAGACAAGAAACGACCATCACGGTCAGATATAATACTCAAAGGTATACAATGGCGAAAAACAATCTCGTTGATATAAATTTGAGCGATCTGATCGATTGAAAGCTTTTCCAGAACGAGAATGAAATGGGCTGATTTGGTTAACCGATCGACAATTACCCAAATACTATCATGTAGCCTCTTGGTGGTGAGAAGTTTTGTGACGAAGTCCATCGTAATGTTCTCCCACTTCCAGACTGGAATAAAAGGTTTCACGAGCAAACTAGCAGGTTTTTGGTGCTCGGCTTTTACCTTAGCAGATGTTAAACATTTTCCGATATTGGTAGTGATATCATTCTTCATGCCGGGCCACCAGAAATTAGATTGAAGGTCGAAATACATTTTTTCCGCACCATGGTGCATAGAATATAGTGACATGTTAGTTTCGTCCATTATAAACGTGTGAAGATTGTCACGATCTAGGACCAAAGGCGGTTAAGAAAATAGAGCAAACCATCACTCTTGGTTACGAGTTGGAGTGCAACACCACACGACATCTCTTTGTACAAGTTGCCTTCAGTAACGGATATGTGTTGGGCCTTAAATATACGTTGCGGAAGACCCGTCTGGATAACAACACTTAGAAGAAGAATGCTTTTGATATGGGTTTTACGACTAAGGGCATCAGCTACTACGTTTTCTTTACTGGGATGGTAACGTATTTCTCAATCGTAGTCACTAAGAAGTTCGGCTCATCTTCGTTGCCTAAGTTTAAATCTTTTTAGTCGAAAATAGGTTAGAGGCTCTTGTGGTTGGTGAATACCACACATTTCGTTCCATACAAATAGTGTCTCCATATTTTCAACGCGAATACAACAACACCTTAAGGTCGTGTGTCGTATAATTCTTTTCGTGAACCTTAAGTTGTCGTGATGCATAGGGTATGACCTTGCCTCGTTGCATGAGAACACAACGAGACCTTGATTCGAGGCATCACAATAGACAACAAAATCCTCGTTTCTTTCGGGAAGGGCTAGGATATTAGCATCGCAAAGCATAGCTTCAAGGTTTGAAAAGCTTCATCTTGCTTAGCCCCCCCACACATATGGTTTACCCTTATGAGTTAAGGCGGTGATGGGTAAAGAGATCTTGGAAAATTTCAAAACGAAACTACGGTAATAGCCAGCGAGAACAAGAAAGGATCTCCGTAGGTGAAGTTGGGGTCTTTCAATTTTTCACGGCTTCTATTTTAATGGGATCAACATAAATGCCTTTTTTGTTAACGATATGGCCAAGGAATTGGACTTCGTTTAACCAAAACTCACATTTGGAAAACTTGGCAAAAAGTTGTTCTTTCTTCAATAAGAAGAGGATATCATGCAAATGTTTTTCACGCTCAACTTTAGATTTCAAGTAAATGAGAATATCGTCAATAAACACGATTATGAACTTATCAAGATAAGACTTGCATACGCAGTTCATGAGGTCCATAAACACCACAGGTGCATTGGTCAAGCCGAAAGGCATAACTATAAGTTCGTAATGACCATAACGAGTTAGGAAAGCGGTTTTGGGTATATCATCCTCATGAACGCGAAATTGGTGATAACCCGAACGAAGATAGATTTTTGAAAGGTAAGATGTTCCTTGAAGTTGATCGAAAAGATCGTCAAGTCTCGGCAAAGGGTAAAAGTTCTTAATCTGGAGTTTTTTAAGTTCACAATAATCGATACACATTCGAAAGGAACCATCCTTCTTTTTAACGAAAAGAACAGGTGCGCCCCAAGGTGACGAACTTGGGCGGATGAAATCTTTGCTAGAGAGTTCTTGGAGTTGACTCGCTAGCTCTTGCATTTTCGAATGTGCGAAACGATATGGAGCTTTGGAAACGGGGTTCGCACCAGGCACAAGATCAATACAAAACTACACTTCACTAGTAGGAGGTAAATCAGAAACATCTTCAGGGAAAACTTCAGAAAAATCACGAACTACCGGAATATCTTGTAACGATTCCGACGAAACTAAGTATACCCTAACCGGTAGACAATAGTTACGTCGTATTTAATGTCGGGTACATGAATTACCATAGTAATTATATGAGAATACATGGTTCATTGTATTGATTGTACGTGAATATATAATTCACCGTGTGAATATGCGATCAATCGATCGATAGTTATTGAAACCCGAACGAATCGAGGGTTCAATTATAGACGAGATATATGATATTTAATGATGTTACGAAGGATTAAAGCTTCGGGATAAGTGGATTAAAGCACAGAAAAAGGATTTCGATTTAATAGTACGTCGGTGCGTTAAACGAAACCTTTAATACCAAACCAAGCACGAGACGATCGATCAAGCCGAAAAAGATGCGCAATTATTAATAATATGACGTTTTAAGTTAATAAATGTCATGGTTTAAGTTTTTAAAGTTTTTAAATCGGTTTTATATAAATTTCATTTCTAAGCCAAAAAACGACCGTTTTAACCTCGTTTTAAGCCGAATCAGACATTTAACTGAAAAATGAACTGAACCAGATTATCCAAAACATTATCCGGATTACGGGAATCCAATTGTGTGGCTAAAAATAGAGAAGTGGGTCCCACCCCACCCCCCTATCTAACCGATCGGACCCAAGGGGGTCATTCACCATTCCATTTTCTTTTTTCCTCATCAAAACTCTCAACATTCATCAACCTCTTCAAGATCATGATCCAAAACCGAGAGTTTGTAGCAAGAAAACAAGGTAAAGAATCGAGTTAATCACGTTTCCATCTTCGTTTCTTGAGTTCATTTGCAAGAAAATGAGGTTTCAAAGATGAAAACCGATTCTTGCATGATCAAGTGATGTATACGGGTTATACAAGGGATCTTGGTCCAAGAAAGGAGTTAAACGGACCAAAAACGAATTTTTACGGTTTAAATCTTTGTTTTTGAATCATAACCGAAACTATAGTGTAAGAGGCTTGATCGTGAGTGTAACTTGCTTGGTATTGTGGTATGTTGGTTGTAGGTTCTGTATTTAGTGGTAGATAAGGCGGAAAGACGAGTTTGTAGCTTGTAGTGGCGGAAAACGAAAGGTATATTCGGTTATGTTCGGTTTTGGGATATTTGGACAGATTGTGATACGTGTAGAGTTAGGTCATGAAATTTTACAGAGGTGTTAGATACATGAAAATACGAGTTCCATGAATTTTTGGTAATTTTTGGATAAAGGATGAATATTTGGTGAATTTAATGCTCGGTTTTGGCCAAAAATGGTGAAAAATAGTTAAATATTATGAAAAATTCTGGAAAATTGCAGATAAGCTTTTTATATCATGTATAAGTCACACACAAAGTTTGAGGTCAGTTGGAGAAGTCTAAGTAGTCTTTTCGGTTAAACGAGTTCTAGGGTTTTCTAGCTCGGTTTTAGTGAAAATGGCATGTAAAAGAAGATTTTGGTTCTGGAAAAATTACAGGGGACTATGTGGATGGCAGGGGATATCCAGGAGAAATTTGGGATTTTTCTAAGATCGTTTGGATTTACGACATATTTAGTGTTTAATGGTGTTTAAAAATAGACAAATAAATTTTAAATATAAAAATTAATTCTGGAAATACTTTTATAAAATTCCCCACTGTCAAAAAGTCTTTTGTGCAATATTTCAAGATCCGAGATTAAACGGATAATTATTTGTGCAAAAACAAACTTTTAAAGCTTAAAACGAGTGAACCGGTAAAGTTCGCTTAAGCGAGCTGACTGGTGTATAAAAACCCTAAAAATGGACTATTTTCATATAAATGAGTTAAACAAGTAAAAATGAATCATCCGAAAATAATTCGGATGATTTGAGTAATTTTAACCTATTTTAACAGTTTCCGGTACGCCAAAGACGGAAACGGGTCCCGCGGCCAATCGGGACGTCTAAACCGAGCTATAATTTCACATCTTTAATTAATTATCAGTCAACCACTATTTTCGGGTCGTGTGTGACCAAACTCATTTTTGAAACATAAAAACGGATAACCGTGCTAGGCACGCAAAACGAGAAAAACGACTAATAGTAATTGTGACCATGAAACTCTAAACGATATCACAATCTGAGTCCGGAGAAGTATTTCGGGTACAGTACTGGGTTAACAGTGTCCCCAGATGTACCGGTTGATACGGTTAAAAGATTATATAAACAATAAGTGTATAATAACGATCGTAGGGATCATATTACAGATTGGACATGTTAATTGATAATGATTGTTGTTACCTGCTTGCATGTGCTAAGGTGAGTTTCACGAGCCCCTTTTTCTGAACTGTTTTCGAATATTTTCTCGGGGCGGAAGCATGTTTTTACTGAAATGTTTAAGTACATACTGAACGCATGGATTTGCGTGGATTTTTATATATTTTATTGTACGAGAATCGTACGGAAATGTACTAAGATGGTAATTGTCTGAGTTGCTAACATTCTAAGGCCCCGGAACACGAGTGATTAACTGAAAGCCGGTAGAGTGTGGATAGTACTATTGGTCTGACAAACCCAACTGGTCCGGCATGGATTTGCAGATGTTTCCCAGCCAGTTGCACATGTCTATATTGGGTGTTATATTTATTTTGCTATGTAATGTTAGGCATAGCGGTTTGGGGCAGGTTCGTGGGCGGAGTATGCCACGGGGTTGTGTGTGATAGTCAGAGGTTTCACTTGTGGGCTCAGCATAATTACATCGATAATATTATAATTTGATGATGATTTATCATGGTTTACTCGAATTGTGAAACTCACCAACTATTCGTAGTTGACCCGTTTTCTCACATGCTTTTCAGGTACAATTAAGAGGAAGTGATTGCTTACGTGCTAAGTGCTTGATGTGTGTAAGATTTGCGTGCAGGATGTTATTATACATTATAACAAATAGAATTGTGTATCGTATTGTATGATGTGTGTATCACCTAGACGGTAATGAAATACAAGATAATGTAATTTGAAGTATATTAATGTATTCAGTTTTCTTTATAAACAATGTGGTTGATATCAGAGGTGTCTGTTGCATCCCGTTTACGTTTCCGCTGCGGTTGCGGGGTGTTACAGAACTTGGTATCAGAGCCATTGGTTATAAAAAATTAGGATGTCTTTAAAAGATACCTAAAATATAACCAGTAGCTCAATTATTATAGGATCTGAATATAAACTAATAATTTATAGTGACGAGGTCTGGACGAACTTGGATGGACAAGTGAGTTATTATGGTCCGGAACATACTAACAGACTTGTTCTCACGTGGGAATTCAGGGGACGTCACGGGGAACATTAATAGGTAAAAATGGCAACATATGTGTAAAACATATAATATTACTTATGCGTGCTAATGTGTATATATATATGTGTATATCTTGTGGGTACATGTATTGAGAAATATGACCCGGATAAGGAACTGGGGGGATGAAATAATAAAAGTACCGAGGATGCTGAAATTCCTAGAGCATCGGTTGATAATGAGTCTGACTTATCGGGCCATAGTTATGATAGTACCAAGTTAGATTTCCCGTTTGACATTAACCAGAAATATCTAGTATCCGTCACTCCCAACCAAAAGTGATAAATCCCTTACTCTACCAACACCGGTACCGTATATCCTAATAACCCCATATGTTCACCCAAACCGCCGACCCTTACGTACGGATGGATCCGTACCTGAACCCATTCTTATTCCATTAAGGTAAAAAAAAAATAAAAAAAAATAAAATAAAATAAATAATAATAACAATAATAAATTGGATAATAAATGAGTAGATAAAAATAATATATAGAAATATATATATGTAATTCTCACTCTCAAACATATGAGTCATATCACCTCCAGATCGAGAATTACCGATTTTAGCGAACCTAGAACACCTGAGGACATTGACTGAGCAAGTGATAGAGTTTCCCATAATAGTAATTGATAATATATGAAGGCAACCCATGTCGTGCGATTACCTTGAACCTTGCAACTCCCTATGTTAACCTTACATCCGTTAGATGCCTATACCCATGTATACTCGAATAGAATGATTACCCATACACAGAGAGGTGTTGGAACCATTATAGCATAGTTGATTGTTCGTCCGTTGGTGGTATACCGTGTATGCCGGATATACAAATAGACACGGATATTATAACTCCGTGGTACGTAATCGTTTGGTGCTCACGGTGAGCATGTATCGGTTATGCTGACACGCAGAAGGATATTGAAATCAAGCATATTAAACATTAATCTTTGTTGAGAAAGATCTATATGTCGGTTGGTGACAAGGGTTATGAAACATATTTGAACGTTAACCGATGTCAGGTTAAGTCCGTATGTTATTATATTGTGGGACATATATATATACTAGATACTGGTATGTGTAATATGTATGATAATATTTGGTGTGTATGTGTACCTGCTGTTATGATTGAGCTGGTAACGAGTTATACGGTGAGATTAGTATTGATTACTGCGTACGGGATGAGTACGGCAGAATGACATAAAAAGAGTAACTCCAATGATGGAGATTGATATGATTCAGTTGATTGCTCAAAGATAGCAGATGATGATACCGAATGTCGTATCACAGATCACTGCTAGTGTTGATGCAAATGTGATCGCAGAATTACAGATCGAGCAATCACATGAATATGAATATTTCAATTCTTAGTGTTATTACTAAGAGTGATAATGTCCCACCGAATGCTATTATGACTACAAGTATTAGTTATAAACTAAACATGAATAGTAGTCGTAATGAATTAGATCCGGTATGAAGGATATGTTTGTTGGTTGTGTTAAGGAAATTATTAATAGTTGCTGATGGTAAAGGGAGGAATAGATTAGCGAGTGGATAGAAAAGATCGAAATGGTTAAGGATATTGGTAAGAGTCTAGAACATGGTGTAGTGAAATATGCTACAGATATGTTGGTAGATTATGTTGTATCGTGATGGAACACGATGGTACAAAATTATAGTTAGAAAATTATTACCCAGACGATATGGTCAGAATTTAAAATTCTTGTGCTAGAGCACTTTTATTCAAGTAATTAAGTTCAGAGATTGGAAACTGAGCTTTGGCAGATAGAAATGTTGTGTGCTGATCACTTAGAACACGCTAATCGTTTGAAGGAATTGTCATGTCTGGTAACATGGCTAATTACTCCTGAAACTAAGCGAAGTGAGCGCTATATTGGGGACTAACTCCATCGATAAGGAGTATAGTCAATCCTGTAAAATATACAACCTTTGGAAGGATTGTGTCACAAGCCAGCATCGATATATTTAACTCTATGGGAAGCGGACTGGAAGGACGTTAGGTGAGACATCGGGTGTTAAAGAAGAGAAGTGATAAATGTATAGTGCAAGATAGGCTTTTGAATAAGTAGGTATGTCCTACAACCCAGAATTATACTAAGACTAGTTCTGGTGTGAAAACATGAACCGCATGAAGGGTCCTTCCCTAAATGTGGAAAATATGGTTATCGGCAGGAAGAAGAATGTCGAGTGATAGTAGGCCACAGGTGTGGTAAAGATGGACGTAATGCCCAATTGTAGAACCAATTGAAGCCATATGAACCGGCAACCCCAACCCATCCGTGTTCAACCACTCCGAACCCAACAGCTTCAATAACCATCCATCCAAAGAAATCAAATTATGCCAAACAGTTGTACTTGCTATGAAAGTGGCAGTACAGAACGTTTCAAGAGAAATTGCTCAAAGTTGAACCAAAGTGTCGTTGGTAGACGAACCTCATGACAAGCATCAACCTCTGATCAAGCAAGGAGCCGTGCTTTTGTGAGTAATTTGAATAAAGCACGTCATGATCCAAAGGTGGTATTAAATATGTTGTGGTTTTAAATCAATAGGCACCAGTGATATTTTTACGGTCGTCGATAGTAGTTAATTCCTGTTAATCTCCTACCCTTTGGAAAGATACCGATTAGTGAAACTATAGAACACTATACAGTAGAATCGCGAATGGTAAATCCCTAATGGTTAACTAAATTGTTCGGAATTGTCCTATTATTCTGAACGATTAACCTTTCCTTATTGACCTACGACCAGTTAAGTAAAGAAGTTTTGACGTAATAGTTAGCATGGATTGGCTAACTCAACATGAAGCTGAAATCAAATATGAAAAGAAGATGATTAGAAGATCTCCTTCGGACGATGAAGCGATTTGATACAGAGAAAAGTGTACGGTATTATGTTACCACTCTAATCTCATCTTGAGATGTTATAATATTTACGACAAG
This sequence comes from Bidens hawaiensis, assembly GCF_021521415.1. Taxonomy (NCBI): domain Eukaryota; kingdom Viridiplantae; phylum Streptophyta; class Magnoliopsida; order Asterales; family Asteraceae; genus Bidens; species Bidens hawaiensis. The sequence continues at coordinate 32,831 of NW_027497295.1, read as the reverse complement.
AAGATGTGTATTTAACAAACACGATTGCCAAAGTATTTAAAAGAAAACATATAGAAGATATCCCGATGGTACGCGAATTTCCACAAGTTTTCCCAGAAGAACTTCCTGGAATACCGCCAACCCGACAGGTCGAATTCAGAATCGATTTAATACCTCAAGCTGGCCCTGTTGCTAAAGCATCTTACCGACTTGCACCAACTGAAATGCAAGAATTATTGGATAAGGTTTCATACGACCTAGTTAGTCACCATGGGGTGCACCAGTGTTGTTTGGGAAATGAAGGACGGAAGTGTTAGGATATGTATTGATTAGGGAGAATTGAATAAAGTGACGATCAGGAATAGGTATTCACTTCTTCGAAGTAAATGATCTATTTAACCAATTGCAAGGGGTGAGTTATTTTTAGAAAATTGATCTTAGATATAGCTATCACCAAATGAAAAATCCTAGAGGAGGACGTTGCAACAACAGCGTTTCGGACTCGTTACGGCCATTATGAATTCTTAGTTATGCCTCTCGGGCTAACAAATGCGCCGGCAGTGTTCATGGACCTCATGAAACGAGTCTATAAACTTTATTTTGACAAATTTGTCATAGCATTCATTGATGATATTTTGATATATTTGCAACGTAAAGAAGAGCACGAACGACGATTAAGAAAATTGTGGAAGTGTTAAAGCAAGAGGAGCTATACGCGAAGTTTTCGAAATGTGATTTTGAATAAAGAAGGCATAATCCCTTGGTCATGTTGTAAAGCAACAAAGATTTCACAAAGATCCAAATAAGATATAAACCATTAAAATTGTGCCAAGCGCCGATTTTAAGTCTCCCCGATGGAGACGATGGTTTTGTCGCGTATTGTGACGCATCGCGTAAAGGGTTAGGATGCGTGTTGACGCAGTATAATAAGGTTATAGCCTATGCTTCCCGACAGTTAAAAGTACACGAGAAAAATTACACTACTCACGACATAGAACTGGGAGCGGTTATCTTCGCATTTAAAATGTGGAGACATTATCTCTACGATATGAAGTGCACCATCTTCACCGATCATAAAAGTTTGCAGCACATATTCAATCAGAAAGAACTGAATATGAGGCAACGAAGATGGGTCGAGTTGTTAAGCGATTATGACTGTGACATCCGTTATCACCCCGGCAAGGCTAACGTCGTAGCCGATGCTTTGAGTAGGAAAGGTCGGGTTAAGCCATTGCGAGTGCGAGCGCTAGGGATGATAGTCCAGTCGAACTTTTCGGACCTGATTCGAGTCGCTCAACGTGAGGCGTTGAAAGAGGAACAGCGAAAAGGAGGAACTTTACGGCAATGAGAAGAATTTTGAACAGCGCGTGGACGAAATTCTCTACTTCAAAAATCGGGTTTGGATCCCGACCCTCCATGACCTTCGTGAATTAACCATGGACGAAGCGCAAAGATCGAAATATTCCATACATCCGGGATCGGTTTTGACTATTGATGATACGAATATCTGAAAGGATTTTATTAATGGCCGAGTTGGAGAAAGAAATGGTTACGTATGTTGGTGAATATTTAAGTTATGCAAGAGATAATGCTGCACGCCGAAAACCCTAGGGAACGCTACAACGACAGAAAAATTCGCCATTGATAGTGGGAATAAATTACAAAGGATTTCGGGACGCAAATTCCCAAGATATATCAAAGGCATGATGTAAATTGGGTAATCGCAGATCGATTAACCAATCCTCGCATTTCATCCCAATCTATGATGATTACCACAATGAATTCTCGCCCAAATTCATGATGGTGAAATGGTATCTCATCGTGGAATACCATTTTCAATTATCTCATATCGAAATGGGCATCCTACTTCCATTATTGGAAGGCGGGGAAGGAAGCATCGAGAGCTTGAAGCTTTCTATGGGTGAAGTAATTATCACCAATTTGTTAAATTGAAATTGGGCGTCACTCAATCCATAAGATTTGAATTGATTCGAGAAACAACCAATCGGATTTATAATATTTAGGATAGGTTGAAAGCAGCGCGAGATTGGCAAAGGATTTATGCCAACGTTCAAAGGAAACCATTGTCACTGGAAAGAGGTGACAAGGCATTTTAAGGCATCACCTTAGAGAGAGGTGATATGAGGTTTGGCAAAACCGAAAATAGCTTCTTAATATATTGGACCTCATGAGACTATCTCCATGATTGGTCATTTAGTTTATCGTTTAAAGTACTCCAGGGGCTAGGTACTATACATGATGTTTTGCCATGTATACGGATTGAAAGGTACCTAAGCGACGAGGCAACGAAAGTACCAGTAATGGAGGTACTCATAGAAGACATGACTGATATTATAAGTAATTCCGTAGAGATAGTAGACGGGAAAACTAAACAGTTTGGACATACCAAGCTTTATTGATTAAGATTAAGTGGAATTCACAGCGAGGACCAGATTATACCTGGTAACGCGAGGGTGAATTTTGAAGGAAAAACACCCCCACCTTTCTCTCGAAAGGGGATAGTGGGCGTGTAAAATTTCGAGGACGAAATTTCTTAACGGGGGGAGAATGTAACGATTCCGACGAAACCAAGTATACCCTAATCGGTAGACAATAGTTACGTCGTATTTAATGTCGGGTACCTGAATTACCATAGTAATTATACGAGAATACATGGTTCATTGTATTGATTGTACGTGAATATATAATTCACCGTATTGAATATGCGATCAATCGATCGATAGTTATTGAAACCCGAACGAATCGAGGGTTCAATTATGGACGAGATATATGATATTTAGTGATGTTACGAAGTATTAAAGCTTTTGGATAAGTGGATTAAAGCACAGAAAAAGGATTTCGATTTAATAGTACGTCGGTGCGTTAAACGAAACCTTTAATACCAAACCAAGCATGAGACGATCGATCAAGCCGAAAAAGATGCGCAATTATTAATAATATGACGTTTTAAGTTAATAAATGTCATGGTTTAAGTTTTTAAAGTTTTTAAATCGGTTTTATATAAATTTCATTTTTAAGCCGAAAAACGACCGTTTTAACCTCGTTTTAAGCCGAATCAGACATTTAACCGAAAAACGAACTGAACCAGCTTATCCAAAACATTATCCAGATTACGGGAATCCAATTGTGTGGCTAAAAATAGAGAAGTGGGTCCCACCCCACCCCCCTATCTAACTGATCGGACCCAAGGGGGTCATTCCCCATTCCATTTTCTTTTTTTCTCATCAAAACTCTCAACATTCATCAACCTCTTCAAGATCATGATCCAAAACCGAGAGTTTGTAGCAAGAAAACAAGGTAAAGAATCGAGTTAATCACGTTTCCATCTTCGTTTCTTGAGTTCATTTGCAAGAAAATGAGGTTTCAAAGATGAAAACCGATTCTTGCATGATCAAGTAATGTATACGGGTTATACAAGGGATCTTGGTCCAAGAAAGGAGTTAAACGGACCAAAAACGAATTTTTACGGTTTAAATCTTTGTTTTTGAATCATAACCGAAACTATAGTGTAAGAGGCTTGATCGTGAGTGTAACTTGCTTGGTATTGTGGTATGTTGGTTGTAGGTTCTGTATTTAGTGGTAGATAAGGCGGAAAGACGAGTTTGTAGCTTGTAGTGGCGGAAAACGAAAGGTATATTCGGTTATGTTCGGTTTTGGGATATTTGGACAGATTGTGATACGTGTAGATTTAGGTCATGAAATTTTACAGAGATGTTAGATACATGAAAGTACGAGTTCCGTGAATTTTTGGTAATTTTTGGATAAAGGATGAATATTTGGTGAATTTAATGCTCGGTTTTGTCCAAAAATGGTGAAAAATAATTAAATATTATGAAAAATTCTGGAAAATTGCAGATAAGCTTTTTATATCATGTATAAGTCACACACAAAATTTGAGGTCAGTTGGAGAAGTCTATGTAGGCTTTTCGGTTAAACGAGTTCTAGGGTTTTCTAGTTCGGTTTTAGTGAAAATGGCATGTAAAAGAAGATTTTGGTTCTGGAAAAATTACAGGGGACTATGTGGATGGCAGGGGAAATCCTGGAGAAATTTGGGATTTTTCTAAGATCGTTTGGATTTACGACATATTTAGTGTTTAATGGTGTTTAAAAATAGATAAATAAATTTTAATTATAAAAAGTAATTCTGGAAATATTTTTATAAAATTCCTCACTGTCAAAAAGTCTTTTGTGCAAAATTTCAAGATCCGAGATTAAACGGATAATTATTTGTGGAAAAACAAACTTTTAAAGCTTAAAACGAGTGAACCGGTAAAGTTCGCTTAAGCGAGCTGACTGGTGTATAAAACCCTAAAAATGGACTATTTTCATATAAATGAGTTAAACAAGTAAAAGTGAATCATCCGAAAATAATTCGGATGATTTGAGTAATTTTAACCAATTTTAACAGTTTCCGATACGCCAAAGACGGAAACGGGTCCCGCGGCCAATCGGGACGTCTAAACCGAGCTATAATTTCACATCTTTAATTAAATTATCAGTCAACCACTATTTTCGGGTCGTGTGTGACCAAACTCATTTTTGAAATATAAAAACGGATAACCGTGCTAGGCACGCAAAACGAGAAAAACGACTAATAGTAATTGTGACCATGGAACTCTAAACGATATCACAATCTGAGTCCGGAGAAGTATTTCGGGTACAGTACTGGGTCCCCAGATGTACCGGTTGATACGGTTAAAAGATTATATAAACAATAAGTGTATAATAACGATCGTACGGATCATATTACAGATTGGACGTGTTAATTGATAATGATTGTTGTTACTTGCTTGCATGTGCTAAGGTGAGTTTCACGAGCCCCTTTTTCTGAACTGTTTTCGTATATTTTGTCGGGGCGGAAGCATGTTTTTACTGAAATGTTTAAGTACATACTGAACGCATGGATTTGCGTGGATTTATATATATTTTATTGTACGGGAATCGTACAGAAATGTACTAAGATGGTAATTGTCGGAGTTGCTAACATTCTAAGGCCCCGGAACACGAGTGATTAACTGAAAGCCGGTAGAGTGTGGATAGCACTATTGGTCTGACAAACCCAACTGGTCCGGCATGGATTTGCTGATGTTTCCCAGCCAGTTGCTGATGTCTATATTGGGTGTTATATTTATTTTGCTATGTAATATTAGGCATAGCGGTTTGAGGCAGGTTCGTGGGCGGAGTATGCCACGGGGTTGTGTGTGATAGTCAGAGGTTTCACTTGTGGGCTCAGCATAATTACATCGATAATATTATAATTTGATGATGATTTATCATGGTTTACTCTAATTGTGAAACTCACCAACTATTCATAGTTGACCCGTTTTCTCACATGCTTTTCAGGTACAATTAAGATGAAGTGATTGCTTACGTGCTAAGTGCTTGATGTGTGTAAGATTTGCGTGCAGGATGTTAGGATACATTATAACAAATAGAATTGTGTATCGTATTGTATGATGTGTGTATCACCTAGACGGTAATGAAATACAAGATAATGTAATTTGAAGTATATTAATTTATTCAGTTTTCTTTATAAACCATGTGGTTGATATCAGAGGTGTCTGGTGCATCCCGTTTACGTTTCCGCTGCGGTTGCGGGGTGTTACATATCTTTTATTGTCTTCTTTTCTTGTTTGTTTTCCAAGACGTTGGCAAGAAAAGCCACATACGTTTTGGCTTGAGTACACAACATAAGCTTACGCCCCTTTGAAAGGATTTTCGATGAAAATACGCAAAATCCGATCGTCGTCTAGTGGAATTCGAATATACTTCTCAAAGCACACGATTTTGGCACGGTGATGAGCTAACTAATCCATGCCTACTATGATATAAAAACTTCTCGAGTTGCATAGGAATGAAGTCGATAGAAAAATCATAGTCGTTGAGATTTAGAGTACAACCACGAATAACCTAGTCAATTAAGATAGCTTTACCATTCGCGACTTCAACCGTAAAGGACCTTTCGAGTATAGGACGAGACGACGAAAGCATAGGCTCGAAATCAAAAGACACAAAACTCATATAGTCACCGGTATCGAATAAAATGGATGCATAAACGTTATTAACCAAGAACGTACCATTCACCACATCATTGTCATGTTAAGCTTGATTTGCATTGATCATAAATGCCCTCCCGCGAGCATTGGGGACGACTCGTGTAGCTTGAGAAGTTGAGGCTTGAATGGCTTGAACCGGTTGAACAACTTGGTTGGCCATAAGTTTCGGAACTGGTTGAAATGCCTGAACTTGATTGCCTTGAGCAGGGTACACAGGCGGAGCGGCCATTTGGACTTGATATGCGAGTCGGGGACACGCGTTGCGGAAATGACTAGGATATCCACAATTGAAAGACATTCGAGGGGTGGGGTGGGCTTAAGCAATGGGTTAAGCTAGAGCTAAAACACAGTTTTGGTTAAAAGCGTGGGGAGCGCGGGGTGGTTTGGTGAGGGTTGTTTGGGTACACTTGAGTTCGAAACATGCGCTTAGCTGGTGCCCAAAACGGCCACAATGGGTGCATTTTCGGCAAGCGATGCCGAGTTGATGGTGTCGTTGACAAATTTGGCGAAACGGGTGAGGTCTGTGGTAAGGTTTCTTTGAGGGTGGAGCTTGAAGGTTTTTGGGTTTGTTGGTATTGAGGTTGAGGTGGGTTTTCTAAGGTTAAGGCATAGTTTTGATTTCGTTTCTTGGAATGGTTGTTGTTGTTGTTGTTGTTGCGGTTTGGTTTGGGTGTGGCTTCGGCCTTGACCTCTTTGGAAGGTTCGGCCTTGATTTTCTCTACAGTATTCTTGCTGCCTTTGAGGGTTCCCTCCTTAACATGGTTGTCAGACAAAAACGCAGTAAGGACAACCACCTCACGAAGATTTTTGGGAGCACTGCTTTGAACCAAGTCTTGGATTTGTCTTGGTAAGCCCCCGACATACTTGCGAATCCCACGAGACAGAGGAGTGATAAGATGTGGAACCAAGATGCTAAGCACGTTAAAGCTAGCGGTGTAAGTAACGTTACCACAACCATCTTGCATAAGTTTCCAAAATTACACCTAAAGATTCATGAGATCATTGGGTGGAAAGAAATCTTCTTCTATGATTTCTTTAAGTTCCTTCCATGGCAAGGCCATGGCTACTTCAGCACCACGAGTGGATTTTTCTTGCACCCACCAAGTTAGGGCTCTTTTTCCAAAGACACTTGAAGAAAAGCGTGTCTTTTTGTCCTCGGGGCATTTGATACGGAGGAAGGTACTCTTCATTCTTTAGTACCCTTCAAGTAGGGCAGTGGCACCTTCAGATCCATCAAACTTAAGAGGATTCATATCGGTGTAGGTCTTGTATCGACAAGAGTTGGAGTTCTAACCCGAAGTGGCTGAGTTCGAATTTGATGCAATGGTTTGGTGCATTTGAGCCACCATTTTCGGAGGTATAGCAGCCAGTTGCTTAGTGATCTGGGCTGTCATCTTGCGACTGGAGTTTCTAGCGAGACGACTAGGGAAACGAAAAGACATGCTGAAAAAAGAGTACTAAGCGCTTGAGTTATCGAGTGACGATTTCGAGAAGTGGAATACTTAAACCATTTGAATAAAATACGACAATAAACTATTATTAATTCTAAAATCACATGAAAATTATATTGAAATTAGGATATTCCTTTACCACCATAACTTGTATGCAATTTTAAGAGCAGGAGTGCAACCAATCTCTATTCAGAAAGGAAAATGGCCACGTTTAGCAACTTAAAGTTATGGTTCCTATGACGTTTGGCGTGGTATGAATTGGCCTAATAAGTTCCAGCACCCTTTTCGAACCCTCAAGGTAAGCAACCTGGTCCCACGCCTGATTGGGATTTATGCGTATTACTTATCCTTAGATATAAAAACCTTGGTGTCAAGGATTTGAAAAACAAGTTTTTCACCCTTCCAGTTACGACATACCCGTCACGTAGAACCATCTTAAAGAGGATTGAAAATTGTTTTTTTTTTAAATCGTAAAACAAAAACAACAAGAAAGGAAAAAAAATAAAAATAAATTGTTTAGGCAAAAGCCTTGGAGTTTGTGTGTGAATATGTGTACAGGTGATGCTATAACACAGAATAAATTCGAGCGTATGAATGAACTTTTAACAAAAGTACGGGCACATAGCACATAAGGTATACATGCAAATTCGGGGCCTTAAAATAAACTATAACTGTACTCGGCCGATACGTCTAACAACCTATCTTATGGTTATGGCTCTGATACTAACCTGTAACACCCCGCCTTTAAGTAGAATACACACGGATGTAACGTGCAGATCACTCATAGCTCATAACACTATTAAATCATCAATATTATATTTATTTCATTTCGTAACGAACAAGTACACACTTATTCATAAATAAAAATAACATGAAAACAATTCATCAAAATAATAGATAAGTTCTTTATTAAAATAACCTAAGGTATACTAATGATCTTCATCCTTAGCACGCCATAGATTCAACCTGTAGCATGTTGAAAATAATAGATTTGTCAACAATTATGTTGGTGAGTTTTCATAAGTTTTTGCATATACATATATATAAGGCGCGATTCAAATTTCGTAATTCAATAAATATCCAAGAGTAAAGTAAATGAAAATAATTAATGTCTTCCTCCAGTTCCTTTAGCCGAGGCCGTAGTAATAGGGGATATGAGAACCACCTTACGAACAACCGAAGTCATAACGATAGACGACGTAGGTATGTCCAGTCGGACCCTCCCACTATGTTTATGCGTTTGCATAACTTCCACCATAAGAATAGTAAACATGATGCAAGAAAGTTCACGTATAATCATAAACAATATGCTAGAATAATATTAACATGTACACTAATTGTGAATAGGTTTATAAATAAGCACATAACTAACGAGATAAAACTTGTGACATACTACACCCCAAAAATATTAAAAGCGTTAAAATGGGGTTATGAATAACTCACTTGGAATAAGGAATACGGTAACGAGGAGATGGTAACGATTAAAGCATCTAGATGGTTCCTCGAGAAGTCCTGATAATTTGCCCTAGTTATTAAAGTATACCAAAAATAAACATCCTAACGAGAAAAACTAAAGGAAAAACATGATATGACGGGTTTGTAATGGATTTAGGGATCGTTAAAGGGTTTATTATATTTTATTGAATATTTGATGAAAGTGTAATTAAGGTTTTATTAGTTTAATTATCATGATAAAAGAAAGAAAATCATATTTGATTATTAAACGAAATCAACATGGTTAGCTTATTAAAATATATATACCGAAACTATATATATATCTATATGTGTATATATATATATATATGTATATATAAAAAATATTTTTAAGAATTCTATTTTAAAAGCTTAACAGGGTTCGGTTTAGTTAAACGAAAAGAAGTGTAATCAATATTAGTTTTAATATAGTAAAGTATCTAATAGATAAAAAAAAATGGTTTAAAACAATTAAAATTCAACAAAATCCAGCCTGGGAATCTAAACCGCGCCCCAGGCCGGTTCAAGGTTTTTATCCACATGTACTGACCATCTGGAACAATTTATATTTTGTCTAGAACATAATACGAAAACTTAACTTGATTATTGCGTTACACTTTCTGCTGATTTGACTGTTCTTAACAAGTATTTGTCGCTTAGTTTATGTACAGATAAACTGCTGCATTTTAGATTCTAAGTCACGAGTGTACAGTTGAATAATCATGAGCAGATAACCCAAATCTTTCACGAACAGTTCCCAAACAGATAATGTTATTCACGAGTACTTATGTTGCTGATTATCTATTTGGATAGCTAAGTGTTCGAAGTTATAGGTTGCTGATACTATAAATATTAACAAACAGTTAGTACAATTGATTATGATAAGTTGTTTGCTAATATGGTCTTTCACGAGAAATTAATCAGTTGTTAACGAGTAGTTTGTTGCTAATAAACCGGCATTATTCACGATTAGATGCTGCTTATTGTAGATATGATATTGTTAGAATAGTTTACTTATCTAATCATGTTTGGACCGATCTATCAACCACAACAATCAGTCTCATAACCAACAACAGCGTGTTGACATAACGGTTACGAGGTCTACTCCTGTGAAGATCTAATGAATATCAAAGGCGGAATCAATGATGTTCAAAGTTTTTCTAGAAGAACATAAATGAAACAAACACACAAAGTAACTTAAAATATTTCCATTAATATTATCAAGAATACAATGAAGATCTATTAGGGTTTCTAGGTGGAATGTTTAGTATCGGGCTACGTTACATACGGAAATATTCCTTTTACGAGAAAGTGTCAGCCGTCAAATCACTCAATATTCGCTCTGTGTCCGTTGTTGTAAATGTACCCTAAACTTTCCTTAAATTGGCACTCCTGACACCTTCTAGAAACCATAATGATTGATACATAACATATTCAAACGTATTCAAAAATATTACAAGTAAACAGGTCTTTGATTAAGCTTGTAAGCTTTTATCCTTGTCGAGCATACATTGAAACCATAAGTGTGCTTGTAACAGTTCTCTGAGTAAGCTTTACTTAGAATATTTGCTCTAAGAAAATATTCTTCAAGCAGACTTCAATCTTCATGATAGTACCAAACTTTGCTCGATAATATCCTACGAGCAAACTTGTTCTCCATTGATCCCTTCAACCTTTTGTCTTGAACTTATTGGAACAAGTTAATTGTGCTGGTGACACTGTAGGTTGCTCGGGTTGAACCATTCTCGTTGGAAGTCCTTAGAGTAATTTCTACAATAACTTCCTTTAAGTGTGCTTGAACCACTATTTATTACTAAACCTTGCTCGATCCACCAAAATACGTGGTTTTTCAGATTGGTTAAGTCAAGGATTTACTCTAAAACAAACCTTGCTCGACTTGAAGAACAACCTTGCTTGATGAATTGTAGTTTGCTCGAACTACACTTAGAAGAATTCTAGAGGATAACTTTTCTTGAAAGTAAAATATCTTGCTTAAATAAGTTCTAGGCTTGCTTGTAGGGCCAAGTTAACTCGTATTCCATACTTAACCATTTCTTGAGGAGGTTGAGAAGATTCCAATCTTTCCTTGTTGAATCTTGATCCTAACAATCTCCCCTTCTATTGGAACAAACTTAGATGCACCAAAACACCTATAGGTTATTTACACTTTTTGAAAATAGAAATCAAATTCTAAAAGCAATAAATTACATTACTAAAAGAAAATTCACATATTCAAAAGGCCGTCACATAGACATTACATATCAAATATGAAAAAAAAAATAAAAACCTTTTATCTTCTTGAGCTTCCAGCCTCATGTCTTCTATCAAATTTGACTGTAGCTGCCTTCTATTGAAATAAAGAGATCTCTCTGTGGTGTGGATGTTGAGATAGAAGATTCAATCTTAAAATTTCATCAAGGTCTTCCACATGGAGATACTCTAGTTTTGTATCGTGTTCAATAATCCCTAAGGCCAGTCCTTCTGAATTTCTCAAGATAAATGATTGAGTCTTTTGTTTATAAATTATCTAAGAAAGTCTACCATACTTCTGCACTCCACAATTTGTCCTTATCATCTGTTGCTTCATGTTGATACACTCCTTCATGTGGCCAGAAGATTAGAGGATTTTCTTGATTGTTTGTAGGATAATTCAGTCATCCTGATGTCACTCATCCTTCTCTACCTTTTTGTTCTTTTAGCTCTTATGTATTCTAACTTCCTTTACTTGTTAATTAAAGGAAATACCTTTTCTAGATTGTTCTTTCAAGAACTTAGAAAGTTAATTCCTTTGTTGTCCTACAAATTTGTGTCTCTATTGGTAATCATACAATTTGAGTCTATCCATTTCTCCAGTTGTTCTCTGTTGAATTCCTGGAAGTCATCTCTAAACACGATTGTCTTTAATTCGCCATTGGGCATAATAACATTGAGAGTTTTTGTCCTTAAGTCAAAATATAGTTTCTCTTGTAGGTCAACATTGGAAGGTGGCCTCTGTTCCCTCTGCAGCCTTGACCTTGTAGTTGGAATAAAGATACTCAAAGTGGAAGCCCTTGATGTATATTATCTTTTGGTCTGGGTCTTCTCACATGCCCTTTGGCTTCATATATCTTTAAAATCTCTTCTTTACCCATCATAATCAACTTTAAATAATCACTTCCTTATTAAGACAAAATCTTTGTAATTTCCATTCTCTTTGTCAATTTGTTCACTTGGAGGAGATCTTGGTCTTTCTACTGATTGCCTTTTTAGACTACACTGAAGTGACATCAGTCTTCTGTGTTCCTCTTCAACTAGTTCCCAATAAACCTTCTCAGTGTAAAATAGATCTTTCAATTGGGCTTGACCAAGATTATCAAATACACTGGCAAGCATCCCTTTGTTCAATATGACTTGCCTCAAGGTACTGATTCTTTCAGTATCTTACCGTGGCATGAGATTTGACTTCAGATTAGCTTCAAGAGGTTCTTCTTTCATATTAGATAATAAGGATGGAGTTTGATTTGATTTATCAGGTACAGAATGATCCTTCAACTCCTCCATTTACTTTGCAAGTTCAGACTCATACAATTCCTTCTCACCAGCAGTCATATTTTTGACTCTCTCACTTTCTCCTCTAGCATCCATCAACCTCTCCAATAAAGTTTCTTTATCATGAGACAATTTTCTTCTTTCAGCAACATCAGCTTTTGCTTGCAGTTTTTGTGATATCACTTTGAACTTTTCCACAACTTCCATCCTACTCATTGAATCAACAATCTCATGGTCATATCCATGTTCAATCAAGAACCCACACTTTCCTCCAAACCTACTAAAAATCTAATATGTTCTTTTTTATTTATCAGAGTATCTTCTTTGTAATCTCTTCTTTCTTCCTCTTGAACTGTTTCCTGTGTGGACTTGTATACATTTTCCAGATCATCATAGCTCATATAGCTCAGTTGTTTTTCCAAGAAATTATGGAGCCTAAGGTAAGTAAGGTACTGCTTTGTATTTCTTTTTCTCCCTTATTTTTCTCACCTCCTCTTTTTGTTTTCAAGTAATAAAATCCAACTCTTCTTCACTCATCTCAACCAATATTCAAATCCTTGTCCCATAAGACTTATGATCCTCGGATCTTCTCTCTTAAGCTCATCAAGTATGGCCTGAATATTTTGAATATGAACCTCAGTTAAATGTATTTTAGGAGAAGCATGTTCTTCTCTCTTCATTTTTCTCTTCATCACCTTTCTCCTCATTTTCCACATCTGTCAAGTTATCCAATGCTTCACATGGTGTTTCATTTACACGGTAATCTTCATCACTTACTGATTGCACATGCATAGCATTTATAACTCCTTTATTCTTTTTCGGCATGGACTCCTCTGGTATATTATTCACTCCAAATCTCTTTCTTTTTCATACATGTCTCAATAAATATGTCGGCCATTGTCTTTCATCTGTTGGGTTTCATCTACTAAACTATCAAACATCATTTGACTTCCTTTCATAACTATCTCATCTTGTATAGTTTTTTCATCAAAATTAGTCACCAACTTCTTATTAACATTTTCAATTACAGTTGTAGCAGTGGGAATAGTTTGTTCATGTTAAGAGTTTAAGCTTGTTGAAATTTATATATTACCAAGGCCAGAGCATTTTTTGCCTCCTCGGCCTGTTGCAATCTCAGAAATTGTTGGGATGAGAAAAGGCTAAACTAAGATGGAAATCTTCTCAAACTCTCAAAAAACGGCTATGTATGGAAACCGAGCAAGCTTAGGCCTCCTAGCAAGCTTTTACATGGCCTAGCAAGGTATTTTGCTTTCTCAGCAAGGTTATCCTCTAGAATTCCTCTTAAGTGATAAACCGAGCAAGGTTCACTTTGTCTAGCAAGGTTGTTCTCTAAGTCAAGCAAGGTTTGTTTCCTAGCAAACTCTTGTCAAAGACAAGCTAAAACCATGCCTTTTTGTAAATTTAGTAAGTTTTATTCATAATAAACAGTGGTCCCAGCAAGCTTGAAGGAAGTTGATCAAGAGACTATTTAAGGACTTCTGACGATCAAGGTTCAACTCAGAGCAAGATACAGTGGTACCAGCAAACTTGGGTTTGCTTAATAAGTTAAGTTAACAAAAGGTTGAAGGGATTTCTAAAGAACAAGTTTTCTCGTAGGACTATTATCGGGCAAAATGTGATATTGTTTAAACTTACCAAGGATCTAGCCACATCGATACATCGATTACACAATACAAACACGAGATCGATCAATACTTTTAATACATACTCTATTGATATGTTAAAGATGAATACATTATAGTGTATAATTAGTTATGGAGAGCATAATAACTATAACTTAGATCTCTCTATATGTACATATGTTAATTATGAGCATGACTAGCATATATATAGACCATATGCTCTAGTTCGTTAAGTTAAGTCTAATTCGTTATACCCTCATAAGGAATTAGACTCTATTCGTTATGCTTCCATAATGAATGGTAATACCTTAACGAACTAGCCCTCATTCATTATGCTTCCATAACAAATGGGCTTATACCTTAACGAACTAGTCTAGTCTATAACGAATGGACCTCATTTTCTATACAACCCATAGAGAATGAGCCATTTTACATTAAATAAACAACCTAGACTATCTATAACTTATTCGATCGCTACGGACACCAACACCGTGCACTAACAGACACCCCCTTTCTGTAGCTTTCGAATACTTTAATCTTGAATACTTTAACTGCAAATCACTAGTCACAAAAGCGTGCACTAACATATATAGTTAAGAAGATTGAAGTCTGCTAGGTGAATATTTTATAAGGAAAATATTCTAAGTAAATCTTACCCGAAGAATTGTTTCCCAGCACATTTAAGGTTATCAGGTCTGCTCGATAATGAAAAATGCTGCAAAGCTTGCCTGAAGACCTATTTTACACTTAGCATTTATTGTAATATGTTTTAATATGATTGTGTTAATCATTAGGGTTTCTAAAAAGGGCATGTTAGGCATATAAAAGGAATATTTTAGGGCACGCCTGACACACACACCTGAGACTAGCGATAATAATGATTTGACGACGGACTCCCTCCTATACGGAAAACTGCTATAGATCCTGACATTCCATCTTTATACCCTAATCGGTTTTCATTGTATCCGTCATAATATTAATGGAAATCTTTTAAGTTATTGTGTGTGTTTGTTACTTTAGTGTATTTGGTGAAACAATTAGAGTGTTATTGATTATGCCTTTAATACTTTATTGTTCTTTACAAAATAGTAGTGTCGTTAACCTTCTTGTCGACACTTTAGTGTGGGTTACGACAGTGATTTAGTTAGTTACCCTGAGAGAGAGAGAGAGAGGGACCGACAAGTGGTATCAGAGCTTGTTACTACCTTTTGGTGAATATTGCTGATTTTGAAGATGAAGAATGACGTCAGCTGACAACTGTTACATTGGTTTGTGACGTCAGCTGCCTTGTTTTTCATTTTTCACAAATCTACAATATTGTTGAGGTTGAAAAGTGTTTTCTTACCCATTTATTAAAGTTTGTTTCTTTGTTATAGATATCGCTCTAATCCGTCCGGATATATCAGATCTCAGGATTTTGTTCTTAGATCTGATTATTTTCAAAGAATGTCTAAAATTTTTGTTCAAAATTTCCTATCCATACTACCTAGAAATTTTGTTAGTAGAAACCTCTTGCTCATCCATTGATCCAGACATCTTTTTGATATCTTTGAAATATTTTGAAAAACGGGAAGAAACTTAACAACTACATCAAGTTGAAGGTGTTATTCGAAGCGGTCTTCTGTTACAATGATGTTGAGATGTGGAACTCAATTAAGAATGGGCCTTAAGTGCCAGATGGAACAGGAAACAATTGAACACTTGAATTATCAATGAAAAAGAAAGGTGACAGGGTTTTAGCAATGTTAAAGCTAGGTCTATCATGGGAAATCTTGACAAGTGTGGCTCATCATAGCAGCAAAAGCAATGTTTGATGCTATTGTTGAAATGTTTGAAGGAAACACTGAGTTGAAAGATATTAAGAAGGATCGATTGAAGTCAGATCTTGACTAATTCATGTTTAGAGAAGGTGAAAAACTGAGGTCTGTGTTGCAGATATTCTTGGCAATTGTGAATGAAATCAGAACAACTGATCTAGCATTCACTGATTTTGATTTGACCAATAAGTTATTGTCATCTCTTTCTGGTGAATGGTACTTTGTTAGTAAATTCATCAAAGTGAAGGAAAATTTTCCTCAACTGAAGCTAGATGATGGCGTATGCTTTTTATAAGCAGCGAAAACAACATGAAAAATAAAGCAAGACTAGTTGCACTGGGCTGCTTACAAGAAGAATGGTTTGACTTTGAGGAAGTGTTTGCACCAGTGACAAGGCTAGAAGCAATTTGAATCTTCCTAGCATATGATGCTTCAAAGAACATAAGAGTTTTTCAACTGGATACTAAATCTGCTTTCTTGAATGGAAAAATTGAAGAGGAGGTATATGTTACTCAACTTCTAGGTTTTGAGAATCCTGAGTTTCCAAATAGAGTCTATAAATTGAATAAAGCTCTATATGGACCACATCAAGCTCCAAGAGCTTGGTATGATGAGTTATCAAACCACCTATTTTTTTAATGGCTTTCAAAGGGGAGCAATTGACAAGACCTTATTCTACAAGAAAAGAGGAAGAGATTTACTCATGCTTCAAGTATATGTTGATGATATCATCTTTGGCTCTACAAATGAACAGACGTGTTTGGAGTTTGAGGAAGTTAGGAAGTCAAAATATTGCATGAGCTCTATGGGGGAAATGAATTTCTTTCTTGGATTGCAAGTTCAGCAAAAGAATGATGGAATTTTCATTTGTCAATCAAAGTATGTGCAAGACATGTTGAAAATGTTCAAATGTCAAGACTTGAAGACTGCTTCTACTCCAATGGACACCCATGAGAAGATGATTGCTGATGATAGGGGGAGCCTGTTGATGAACATGAATACAGAGCAAAGATTGGTTCACTAATGTATCTAACTATTTCAAGGCTAGACATTATGTTTGTTGTCTGTGTTTGTGCAAGATTCCAATCAAGTCCAATAGTGTCTCACATGACTGTTTTCAAGAGGATTATTAGATATTATAAGGGAAGACCTGATTTAGGGACATGGTATCCAAAGAACCATTCATTTGATCTATTTGCCTACACTTATAGTGACTATGATGGCTGCAGCGTGAGTAGAAAGCCAACATCCGGTGGATGTTAATTTCTGGGAGACAGGCTGGTGTCATGGCAATGCAAGAAGCAAACTACTTTGTCAATCTCAACTGCTGAAGCAGAGTACATTGATGCATCTACCTGCTGTGCACAAATCCTTTGGATTCAGAATCAACTACTGGACTATGGTTTGAATTACTTGAACACTCCTATCTTTATTGACAATACTACTGCTTTGTTCATTGTAAAGAACCCTGTCCAACACTCCAAGACCAAGCACATTGAAATCAGACTTCATTTCATTATAGACTGTAATGAGAAAGGACTGATTGAAATGAAAAGAGTTGATACTAGTGACAACTTGGCTGAGTTATTCACCAAGTCACTGGATAAAACTAAATTTCACTTTCTCCTGAAAGCTTTAGGAATGATCAAATATGATGAGGTATGATTAATGATGTGTGCTTCTTGTGCTAACTGACTATCTTTAGAAAGGTCTTGTTGAGTGAGTTGTACATGATTTGTGATTGTATTCATGTTTAACTGATATGTGCTTTGAATGATCATTTGTGTGACTTAAGTGTTTATGATTCTTAGGTTGTTTAAATTCAGTAAATGTGTGAGATATCCGGATAAGTGTGTCTGAATGTGTTTTGAAATGATAAATCTTTGTGCTTACGTGATATTTCTGAATATGTGGACAGTCTGATATGATGATGTGTTTAGACAGAATAGGGTTTGCATAATCAGTCTTGAATGTACAATATGTTGAATCTGCTTGTGTTGATGCATGTCATCAATAGTATGATTGTTGTTGTATATGTTACATCATGTTTTGGTTAAAGCTTGTTTTTGTGTTAAAAGTGCATGCTCAAATGAATACTTTACAAGAAAATTCTTTTCACAAAACTTTTTTGACAAAACAGAGCAAATTAATGGTGTTGAGACATGATAAGATTATTCATTTCAAAGCTTTGTAGAAACATAAAAGGTTATCAATGAAAATTGATCCAACCTTTGGGAAATGATAGTGCATTGTTTATTTATGCCATTCATATGGATTTAATAGGCTAAAAGGACAATTAGTGCAGTCATTAATATGTACTGTTGCTTTCCATGATTTGTAAAAACTGAGTTGATATAAACATAATGAAGATGCTAATCTTAATATGGAGATACATTGTTAATTATGCATGTTTCAAGATAAATATCTCCGAATGTAGGCAGAAAAGTGACTACCAAATCATACACGAGGCTGTTGGTATTTGGTCACCAAAAATGAATCATCTTATACATATGACAAAGAACAAATGTGAGCAAAATTTTATTATCAACCACAAATTGAAATGTCCATAAGTTTTGAATGAAAATGCAAACATGAGGGTTAACTATAGAACTACAGAGGTGGGGCATCACTATAAGTCCTAAAAACCTTTAATGGATGGCTAGTACATTCGTATTGCGTGGAATGTAAGTTGAACATTCAACCTCAATATGTTTGAAAGCCTTGAAAAGAAAATTTCATGAAAGTTTATATGTTCTGTCATAAAAATATATTGACCAAATAACCTGGTGGAAGTCAAATCTGGGGAAAGCCGAATAAGCTTTGAGAAGAGCTATGGGACATCATAACACAATAAGTGTTATCCATTTTTAAATTATGCAAATTAATTAAACCTTAAGCATATCACCAAAATGTAATGAAATTCATGTTAGGTCTATACCTACTATTAACTTGCCTGATCTGTCACAATAATGCTGAGAATGAAGTATTGAGAGGTGACTTAATCAATATGATCCCATGTTGAGATCTTTTCAGAAAACGAATTGAAAGGAAATACCTGAAATTTGATCTCTTAATGCACCATTTGCTCTTAAACATTGAACTTTAATAATAAAATTGTTTGAAATATGGTTTAAGTCAAAGAGTGTGGCATTTTAACCTTGAATATGTCTGAATATGTTACTTCTAGCAAGCTTTGATAATTATTGTACTTTCTAGCAAACTTAGATATTTTGATAGGATGTTTAACTCATTCGAGCAAGCTGGATGATTGAATATGTCTGAATATGTTACTCTTAGCAAGCTTTAATATATTTGAAGTATTCTTGCAAACTTAGTTGTTTTTATTGAACGTTTAAGATATTCGAGAAAGCTTTATATTATCTGTACTTTTATCGGGTAGAATTTAAAGATTTTAAACTTTCGAGTAAACTTGGATGTTCAGAAAGTTGTTTTTGTCAAACACACTTGATGACTATGTGATACATGTATGAATATGCTTTACATATTTGTTTCGAGTAAGCTTGAGTGTTTAGTTGAAATTTGGATTTGTCTAGCATACTTCATAGTCTTAGTTGTTTATTTTTTAAAAATACAAGGGTTTTTTAGTAAACCTTGTTTACAGAGCAAAGTTCATGCTTAGAGTACACTTGTCAAATGGTGACTCATTCCAAGTGTTCTCCCACCATACTTGTTACTTTTTGAAAATCCCCAGCAAACTTTACTTTTCGGGTCCACTTTGTGTTTAGAGTATACTTGAATATCAAAGGATAAGTCCTCTCTAGCACACTCTGCACTCCTGAAGTAGTTTCAGGCATTCATTGTTTTGAAGTATACTTGATTGAATATTTGTTTAATTTTGTAAGTATTAACTCGCAAGGTAAGTGAGATTCTTATATTCAAGCAAGCTTGACAATTAGAAATATCTCTAAGTTATTATTTTAGGATTCTTTATTGATTCTTAACAAGGTTGCCTATTTGATGCATTATAATTGATTATTTGTCTTGTGATTTATTTCTCGAGCAATCGTGTGTATTCAAGTAAGCTTTCTTCATTTTATCCACTTAGTTTTATTTTTAATTACTTTTAATATATGAACAAACTATTTAACACACAAATTATGAAGGCTTTAAAAAAGTAAATACTTGAAATTGAAATATAGGTGGTTGAAGGCATTTATTTACTACACGACAGAATGCTTTTAACCCTTTTACTCAAATACCTGGCGTGAAAAAGAAAAGAGAGAATCAAAAGAACTTTTTCTTCAACTTTTCTGTCGGCCAATTGCAAACCCGTACTTTACATTTGTTTAACATATTGTCACAGTCATCAAATCAGACAATTCAACTGTTTCATTATTGAAATTCTACATATATTATTCAAATCAAAGCCTTCACATTTCAATATAAACTCACATCTTTTTGTTATGTGTAGGTCTCCATATTGTTCTAGACGACGGTTTGAATTGAAACATTCCTTAACTTTAATCTTTTATTTTCATTCTTTTCTAATAAATTTCAACATCTTGTTATCTATCTGACTAACAAAATTATATTGTGTGTCTCTTGCTTACAGATTTACATGGATTCCATTCCAAATAGTCCCAAATCCTACAAAAACCATTTATTGAAATTTGAGAAAGAACTGAGGAAGTCAATAAAGAAAATTCAAACCATAATGTCTGAGGTTGAGAAGAACTCAACTGCACCAAAACAGGGGGAGAATTCACTGAATCTTCTATCAGTCTATGATGAAAGTGACTCGTATTTTGAGAAAACCTATGATATTGCAAAAGAAGAAAAGAATCAAGGAGATGAAAGAAATAAGCTCAAAGGAAAAGGGATTGCTCAAGAAATGGATAAATTGCATATCATCAACTCTCCAGATGGAAACAAAAATATTCTGCACATTGATGAATCTGAATCTAAAGGCAAAATGGTCTATGAGCAAAGAATGACAAAAATTCAAGACAAAGAGTGTTTGAATTAAATACTATCTGACAAGGAAATTATAGAACAAAGAGCAAAGATGGAATAGTTTGAAGCTGAGAAGAGATTAAGTGATAAATTTAACAATGAAAAAGAAGAGGAGGTCTCACAAGATTTAATTGAAAAGTGTTTAATTGATGAAGAAATTCCAAATGGAGTACTTGTGTCACTTTCCAAGCAGATTAAAAAGGAAGAACCTGAAAAAGCTACAAAAGAAAAACTGGACATTGTGATTGACAAAATTTTAAAAGTGTTCAATGTTGAATAGACTGTCAATAATAATGACTTGGAAAAAGAAAACTTGAGGATACAAAGTGAAAAGGAACATAAGAAGGAAAAACAAAAAATTTATGTTCATATATGGTGGGAAACCAAAATTTCTTGTGAAAATGGGATTCCCTTTGAATCTATGAAAATTATGACAAACACAGAGATTGTGAGAAGCTTCAAGGTGATAAAAGGAAAACTCTTGAAACAAGAAAAAGAAACTTCTCAACACCTTAATATTAAGAACAATGGAATGCTCAAAAAGATGAGTCGTCCACCAAAAATAGAGAAATCTGAAGTCAAGGTATTTTGTGACAAATCAAAGTTTTCAGTCTCCAAACTGAACATTGCAAAGAAGATGAAAAGGACAGAGTATACCTCAAAGAAACCCAAACAAGCATGCTTCAAGGTGCCTGAACTTACATTTGAAACAGCTGCCAAAGCCAAAAGTAATCCAGTCAATTGTGATATCACACCAGATGGACTATTTTATGATTCTAGGATTGAACATCTGAGTGTTCTGATGAAAAATGGAGAAATTGAGAAAATCTCCTCCAAAAATGACTTTAGAAAATTCAATCTAGAACAATTGACTGTGATTGTAGCACTGCATTTCTCTGATTGTCAAGAAAGACACAGGTCTACCAGTGCACAACTTTCTGAATTGCTAAAATATTTGAGGGACCAAGCAAAGTTGGGATTTCCTTTTCTGAACAAAAGGAAAAGATTAGATGAAACAATGATTGGAACTGTGAAACCATTTATTGCAAGTTCATCAAGCAATCACTGCACTATTATCAAAGAATGTAGCAGCATTGAAAAGGAAATAAATTTTAAAAATCCCAAAAGTCAAAAGAGATGAATACATTTCAAACATTCTATATGATGACATAAATGGGAGGTTCTTGCTGAGAAATAGTGTAAGGGTGTTAAGCCATATAATGTCAAATAACACTGATTTAGAGTTTCTTCATGTGGAGGATCTTGAGGAAATAATTTGATGGAATCTGCCTTCTCAACATCCCAACCACATGGCGATCTCACTTTTTAAAGAAAAGGCTGATGCTATAAAATTTGGCAGAAGAAATGAGTATGGAAGCTCAAAGAAATGAAGACATTTACCTTCTGTTTAAAATTTACATTGTATTGTCCTTGGGATAGAATTCCAACTTGTAATATTTTTCATTTTGATATGTCATTTTCACTTTCTTTGAAATTTGATGAGCATTTTGGCTAAGTGTAAGTAACCTAGTAGGTGTTTTGGTATATCTGAGGTTGTTCCAATAAGGGGGAGATTGTTAGGACGAGAAAACACTAAAGGAAGATTGGAATCTACTCAACCACTCTAAAAGACGGCTTAGTATGGAAACCAAGCAAGCTGAGGCCTCCCAGCTAGCTTTTACTTGGCCTAGCAAGGTATTTTGCTTTCCCAGCAAGCTTATCTTCTAGAAATCCTCTTAAGTGATCAACCGAGCAAGGTTCACTTTGTCTAGCAAGGTTGTTATTCTAAGTCAGCAAGGTTTGTTTCCTATCAAACTCTTGACTAAGCCAAGCTAAAACCAAGTCTTTTGGTAAATCTAGAAAGGTTTATTCATAATAAACAATGGTCCCAGCAAGCTTGAAGGAAGTGGATCAAGAAACTATTTAAGGACTTCTAACAAGCAATGTTCAACCCAGAGCAAGCTACAGTGTTAGCAGCACACTTGGGTTTGCTTAATAAGTTAAGTTAACAAAAGGTTGAAGGGATTTCTGAAGAACAAGTTTGCTCGTAGGACTATTATCATACAAATTTTGATAAAGTCAAGGTGAATATTTTATAAGGAAAATATTCTAAGTAAAGCTTACCCGAAGAACTGTTCCCCAGAACACTTAAGGTTACCAGGTCTGCTCGATAAAGACAAATGTTGCAAAGCTTGCCCGAAGACCTGTTTTACACTTAGCATTTTTGTAATAAATTTGAATATGATTGTATTAAATATTAGGGTTTCTATAAAGGGATTGTCAGGTATCAGGCTAGGCCTATACAAGGAATATTTTAGGGCACGCCTGACACACACACCTAAGACTAGAAATAATAGTGATTTGACAGCCGACTCCCTCCTGTACGGAAAGCTGTTTCAGATCCTGACATTCCACCTTTATACCCTAATTGATTTTCATTGTATCCATCATAATACTAATGTGAATCTTTTTAGTTATTATTTGTGTTTGTTACTTTAGTGTCTTTGGTGAGCAACAATTAGAGTGTTATTGATTCTGCTTTTAATACTCTATTGTTCTTTACAAAATAGTAGTGTCATTAACCTTCTTGTCGACACTTTAGTGTGGGTTACGATAGTGATTTAGTGAGTTATCCTGAGAGAGAGAGAGGGACCGACATACATCTCTCGATAACCTCTTTTTCTATTTCTACTTTAGTTTCATCCAAATTCTTTCAATTCAAATTCTTCCATTAAAATCCTTTGTTTCTCCATCTCCTCATCAATTAAGAATTTTTTTAGTATATCTATCTGAATCCATTCACCAACAATCTTATCATGTCTTGTATACCCTTCTCCACAGATTCATCAACAAATAAAAGTCATCACTATATTCAACTACCTTTTGTTTCCAAGGTTGCCGCTGCCCCTCATGTTCAGCAACAGCTTTACCTTTGATTCTCCTCCTTTCTTCGTCTACATCTTCCAATCTAGATGGACCAATTTCCATCACCATAGTGGGTGGAAATTCATCTATCTCTATCATTAAATCATCCATTTCTGCATCTAATTCTTTCTCCTTTTCTGTCACAATCAAAGACTCAACATTGTCAAAATCTCCATACAATATTTCAAGATCAGAATCATCTTGACTTTCATCAATTTTATCTCAAACATTTATTACAACATCATCAACCATTTCTTCAATCATATACCCAACTACATTTTTAACAACCATTTCAAAATTCACCTCGGTCTCATCATTTATCTCAACCTCAACCTCATGCACATTCATATTAACCTCAACATTTATATCAACATCATCATCAAACCTCTCACCTACATTGTAATCGTGAGCAACATCATCAAATATATCAGCCTCATAGCATGCATTATCTGTTTCATCCTCCCTTTCCGTTTCTTCCTCCTCACTACCATATAACTTTTCAAGAGTTTTCAAAGAATCATCCTCATCAACAACTAAACTTGAAACAGGTAAATTCTCCCCTTATTTTGCTGAATCTAAGGTCTTCTCAACCTCAGCCACCAGGGTTTGAATATTTAGAAGAGTCTTTTCTAGTTGAGACTCCAGATAGTTGTTCCTCTCTTTCAAGGCTTCATTCTCCTACTTCATATATTAGTTTTCAATTAAGATATTCATATGTCTATCAAGTAGTCTCAATCTTGCATCAGGGGATGGGGAGTTTATTGGTAACAATGGAAAGGGATCAGGAAATTGGGTTGGTTGAGTGGTGTGAGGTAGGCTTTCAATAATGGTTTCACTTGTGCTTGGTGAAGGAGTAACTGTTTAAATCAATGGTGTTTGGCTATGGGTTTGTGGAGATGAAGTTGTGTCTCGTTGTTCAAAGTCTATGGAGTGTGTTGGTGAGTGATATGGTGTACTGGGAAGGTTTATTAAATGGTATGGTATCATTTCTTGATTGCAAGGTTCTGGTTCATGGTAGGTTTGGTTTTGAGTTTGGGTTTCAGTTTGATGTTGGGTTAATGGGGAAGTTGGTGGTGATGGAATGAAATGTTCAGAGGGGTGGGAATGGTGAAGTGGTGAGGGTATATATGGCCCATCGGTTTGGTCTTGGGGTGGTAATTTGGTTGGTGGTGAAGTAGGTCGTGTAGAAATAATATTGTCCAGGTTCACATCATCTTCATGTTCAGCATTCACAGTCTCCTCTTGAACAGATGTTACAGTCTCATTCACAACCATGTCCTCCACCTCTCTCTCAACCTCTCCTTCAATTACAACATTATCTCCCTCCTGCACATTGTCTCCCCCATCATCATTGTCATCATCAGTATCTTAATCATCATACTTTCCACTGTCCTACTCATCACTACTCACCCTTGGTGAAGCAGGAACCTCCAATATTTCAACCGCATTATTAATTAGCCAAGGGATTATATCATATTCCACCTCTGGGTTAAAGTGGCTAGTAGGACCCAATCTGTTGATTCTTGTAAACACATTTGGGTCCTGTAGAACATATGTAATTCTAGATGTGGGAAGGTCAGAGCGCTATATGTTGAATATAATTTGTAGAAATCAAGGATACATCTGAAATCTCTCCTCTTCAACCTTCCTCATGTTGATTACCAACAACAACTGAAAAATTGAAAGGACGATTATACACAACCACAACTGTTGATGTGGAAATATCCCTACTCATCAGGGTCCATGTACCTTTTTTGATGTTAGGAGTTATATAATATGATGTATCAAAAATCTGTGTAGCACTGGGAACATCCCCTTTTGAAATTGGACTTCTTTGGCATTGCCTTGATAACCCATTGTTTCTTGAAATATTCTCAACAATCGTTGGGTTGAATAAGAGAGTTGATGTTCAAGGTCGTCCTGAAGTTGGAGGCTTGCATGAATCAGATTCTCCGTATTTTCAACCTCCCTACCCAAAACAGTCGCCTAAATCCGCCGACCGTTAATGCCATCTTCCAGTTGGGCTGATTTCCAGAAATCCATGTGCTGATTTCTGTAGATAATGGGATTCTCCATAAGTGCAAAATGTAGGTTGGAGCGTATCAACCACCTTATCAACGGCTCCAGTGGCCTATTCTCCTCTATTATTTGGAGAAAGACGCACATATTGTGCTTCGGTTCAAAAGTATACACCATTTTTCTCCACAAACACAAACAAAAATAAACATTCAAAGCAATAATTAGTCATAAAAGGATTATCTTTATGAACATGTTCTTCGACGAATTTATAACATACACATAAAATAGAGATGTCAGTAAGCGCAAAATGGAAACCCTAAACTCATATAATGATTGTCGAAAATCATTCAATTTAAGCTTACCGAGTCGGAATTAAGTGGATGACTAATTTTGGGTAGGATTAAAAAGCAACGTTTGAGTGTCTAGGTCGCGAGCAAGCAGATAATAATGTAAGAGAGAGAGGGAAAAGATGAAATGTAAATTTATCTAAGTCCTCCTTTTATGATGTATGTTGTGTGCATTTGAAAGTCGGTTTTAAATGATTTTTGTTATTTGGTACATAAATAATGCCAAAAACCCAGATGTCAAGTATTCAAGCACACAACATGCTCGATAAAGTATATTATACAATCATGCTCCTCCTTGAGTTTTCTCATGTGTTAAAGATATTAGAAATAAACTAAGGGGTTGTTTGACAAGTGCTGAACTATTATGTGCTGAACTAGTAAGAGGTCTGAATGATTAAGAGACTCTGAGTTAGTAAGTGCTGAATCAGTAAGTGTTGTTTGGTTGGACTTCTGAATCACTATGTAGAATGACTATTTTACCCCTTTGAACTATTGTGTGTTGCATTAAATATATATGTTTTATCAGATCTCTTAATAATTATACTAAACGACCACACTTTTATTATAGCCAACCAAAATACATCTTAAAGAAACTTTCATTATAATAAACCAATATGCATCTCAAAAATGGTTCTCCAAGACATCAACGCAAATAACATAAACGACAACTTAGATATACAATGTTACTGTATATTAATTATAAATGAAAAATCAACAAACAACTAAGACTTTTTTTATATATAATAAATGTATTATAAACATCAATTTAAACACATTCCACAAATATGCGGATTAGACCCAAAGTCTTGTGTGTTCCGATGTTCTTCCGAGCACTTGATCTTTCGCCATATGACTCCATTATTGAAACTTCACCTAAGCGTTTGCTAACTCTGCCACAACGTCAACGATCCTTATATGTTCATACTATCCGATTCTTTATAGTGACTTCGTATCCGCTCGAGCCATAAACTTGATCTTCAATCATGAAGACAAACATAAGCATTCCGTAAGTATATTCATACTACAACCACAGATCTTTTTTTTTACAAGAAACTTGTTAGCTCGTTCCTTCACCAGCTGCCAAAAAACACATATAAAACTATAATATATCATATAATTCAATACTTCATTTCAATTTACAGTTAGAAATCATCCCAACATGAGTTCTATCATTTGAATCCTAATTGTACAAAAACGAATGAGTTATATAGTGGAAAACTGTAAATCCAAAAAGTAGTTTACTACAAATAACCTCTTAAGGGTTACCGCTATATAAAAGCATGCCACACAGGTTCTACGTTGACTTCCCGTAATTTTGTTAAAACTATAAACTCAGTTTGAAGACAGACTCGCGCAGCTGTAGCAATTTAATGTTTACCTCACTTACAGTAAGTGTTTCACTTCATGCTAAAAATCTGAGTAAAATAGACTCTTAGAGGTTTCTACCGATATAAACTCGCCCCAAACGGACTTCTACTTAATTAACTAAGAATTAATAAAAGACAGTTAAAATAGGAGCATAAGCTGAATTTTTAGTTTCAACACTGATTTGTGAAGCAGTAGTAATTTAATGATTACACCCACTTGAAGTGGGTGTTTCGCTTCAAACTAAATATTTGAGTAATATATACTTGTAGAGCTTTCTATTGATATAAAATACGACCCAAACGAGCATCGGGCTAATTTACCATGAATTTTTAAAAGATGGTTAATTTCTTGAAATAAGGTGAATTTTCAGCACTTGGGTCATTCGACTCAGAAACCATATACATCCCCTTTTTCATGACTTTAACTACTGGAACACCATAAAAACATTGTGTTATTGATATGTAAATTCATACTCTATAGTTTAGTGCAAAAACCTCAAAGATTATATTTGTAAGTTTATCACTTACCGTATAAATTGTTTGTTTGTAACTCGAACTCTTTTGATCGATTTGTTCATGATCCTATACCATCTTGCCCTTCTCATGAGTGAAAAATCCTAAAATAATTACCTTCATGCATGTGTAATGCATTAATGAACGAGTAATAAATCATACATATGTTTACGTTCATTAACCCGTGAACATTTTATACTACATCCAATTCTCATACTAACATTCATATGACATTTAAGTTAAGCATTTCCACAAACACTTGGTGAGCATAAAGTTTGTCTAACATGATTAACCATTTTCAAGTCAACATAATGCCCAATTTATAATTAAACGGTAAACTAACACATTATGATTCATCAACAATGCTTAACAACTAATAACAAATAGTTATTTAGGGATCAAGTAGACTTATAAAAGACTCAAAATCAATATTTAAGTACTTATAGCAGCATTTTATCATTATCATATACATCCTTATACCAAATCACAACATAAATTAGATTTGTGTTCTAACTTAACCCAAAAATTCTGCAGCCTGCCCTTAACATCTTCCCGAACAACCCGAAACCCAAAAAAATAACCCGAAGAATACCCCTAGAGCCCTAATCTTTAGAACTAAGCCCTAATATCTAACAGTTATAAACAATCCTATCAATCGATGTTATAAATTATAAACACTATAAATGCTTAGGAGGGCAGCAGTAGTTTATTGGGAGTAAAAGTCGTAAACTACAATTGGAGAAAACAATTACCTGGTTAAGGGTTAGGAGGGCAGCAGTAGTTTATTGGGAGGGACATAGCACCTATTGTTAGGTTAAGGATTGAGAAGTATTGCAGATAAGAAAGAAAGATGTATTAGGTTAGGGCTATTGTTGTCTATCTTCCCATTCAGCGTCTTTTTTCTACTGAACGAATCAGAGGTTAAAATTTTCATTCAGAGGTTCATTGAGATGCAGCCAAACGCTCTTAATCTGAGAAATCTGAGCGAATCAGACATTGGCATCTGAATGAAACCATTCAGACCCCAAACAAACACCTCATAAGTAAATAAAATGAAAGAAGCTTACTCAAATATACAAGTTTTCTGGAAAATTAATCACAAGACAAATAATCAAGTATATTTGGTTAAATAGGCAACCATGCTCGAGATTAATAAAGATCCCATAATAGTAACTTACAAATATTCCTAAATGTCAACCTTTCTCAAATAACTTACCATTACAAAGTTTACTCGATTCTACATATAAAAGAAAAGAGTTAACATTATTCCTAGATATACATTCAAGTATACTCGTAAACAAAGTTTACTCGACATTACTTCAAAAGTGCAAAGTATGCTTGAGTAGACTTGATATATTAATTTTTGATATAAAGGTGTGCTCAAAGCATAAAGTGTACTCGTGGAGTAAAGTTTGCTTGATATCATCTGAAATATGCAAGTATGCTTGTAGAACATTTGAACTATTATTTTAAATACACAAATGTGCTCTAAGCACGAAGTTTGCTCGATAAACAAAGTTTACTAGAAAACACATGCAATTTCAGACAGAGTACTTAGACATATTCAATACTTAAATAAAATAAATATTGTAAGAAGTTTGATTGACATATTTACCATGTTTACTCGATTGACCTAAACATCAAGTAAATAGTCAAGATTACTCAAAAAAATATTCATTTTGATCAAATTCAATCCAAAATCATAAAGCATGCTTGAAATAAGCAAGTTTCAACTAAAACATCTAAGTTTACTCGAAACACATATTCAAAGAATATTTAGACACATTTATATCACATATTCGTCAAGTATGCTTGAATGAGATGACCTTCTAATAAAACAACTAAGTTTACTTGAAAGTATAAAAACATCAAAGTTTACTCAAAGATACATGATCAAACATATTCATAGAAAATGAATATCAAGTATGCTCGAATGAGTTTGAACTCCAAATAAAACACCTAAGTTTACTCGAAAGTTTAAAAACATCAAATTTTGCTCGACACTATTTGTGCAGACATATTCAAAGTGAAATTGCAACACTTTTAACTTAAACGTTACCGTAAATAGTTTTTCTTATTATGTTCAAAGTTTAAGAACAAATGGTACATAATGAGATCGAATTTCAGTTTAATCATTTCAGATCCTTTTCTATTTTATGAAAAGAACTCAACATGGGATCATAATGATAAAGTCACCTTTCAATACTTCATTCTCAGCATTATTATGACACATTAGGCAGTTTAATAGTAGGTACTTACTTAGAATGAATTTCATTACTTTGGTGATATGCTTAAGGTTCATTTAGTTGCTTAAGACATAAATGGATAACACTTATTGCACTATGATGTTTCATATCTCTTCTCAAGGCTTATTTGGCTTTCTCTAGATCACCCCAAATTAACTTCAACCCCTTGATATTTGGTCAAAATATTTTTATGATAGAACAATTAAAGTTTCTTTAGATTTATCTTTTCAAATTTTTTTCCAAATTTGTGGTTTAACGTTGGACTTACATCCCACACAATATGGACTTACAAGCCTTCATTCAAGGTGGTTAGGATTTATAATGATGCCCCACCACTGTAGTTCTAGTTTAAACCCACATGTTTGTTATCTTTATATATTGTTTTGGACTTTTATAAACTTTGGTTGATGTATGATCCTTTTGCTAAAATTTGTTCTTTGTCTATATACAGTGTTTCATTTTGAGTGACTAAATACCAACAGGCTTGTGCATCCAAAATTTCTACGATGTATCTCCACATTAGTTTTAGCAATATCATTATATTTATATCACCACATTTTTTACACATCACGGAAATCTACCAGACATATCAATGATTGCACTATTAGTCTTTTGTAAGTCCCGAATCTGGATCACTACAATTATGATATCAAAAAACAAGTATTGGTGCGGAAATCCAACACTTGGTGACTCAAGAACACACGCAAACACAAAAACGTAACATGGGGATTTCTTCAAAACACACGTACGTCTATTATACGTCCGGTGCTTATGCACAATTACAACCTCGTCTAGTGAATCACGTAGACGGCCAAAGCTAACAACTGAATGAATGAACAGCCCTAATCTCTATACAATGTGTCCTATATATAGAGAACCAAAACATATATTAGCCCAATAAACAACCAAAAGCCCACCGAGATCCCTTAGGATCTCAGTTCACATACGTGGCCCAATGCTAACACTTAGACTAAGTACAAACCATACAAAAATAGGCCCAACAATATCCCCCTTGGTTTGTAGCTTGGTATTCAATCATGCTTCATATAATCAATATCAGCATCTTTCAATGCACAAGCCTAAAACTTGCATCTAATGATAGACGCAATCATACTCGTGTACTCCTTAGCAGCCACCTCAAAAAGTGGATCATCGATTATCTGAAACGTGCTAAGAGTCCCTTTGCATTCTGAAACGTGCTAAGGCCACATAACGTTGACCATTGTTTTTCCAGTCTTCGGGTCCTTGACTCCCTTTGCTTTCTTCAGAAAGGATTCTGCTGTTGTCATACTTGGAAAGCCTCTCTAAACATGACTTCTCAGAAAATTCCAAAAATCTATACCACGTTTATCATTAGTTAGGTTGCTGAAGGGAGAATTTATCAGGTCACTAAGATCCACTTTAGTCAACGATCCAAAATCTTTCATCTTCTTATAGAACTCAGTGGTCCCTGACTTCCTCTTTGTCCACCACATGATCTTTTCAGCATCGAAACCCCTTGACACAACTCCCGAAGGATCATCATATTTATCTGAGAATACTTTAGGAAAAGTGACAATGAATCTGTCTGGATGATCTGATGATTGGACATTTTGATTTGAGTTTTTTATTACCAGCAACCTTTTCTGAATTTTATCGGACTTTTCTTTGGACATTGGTGGTGCGTCCATATACTGTTTCAATGTCTCAGACTCATCTATGTTCTCTACTGGGCGAGTAGTAAAGCTGCCACCTTGATCAACGTTGGACACTTTATCATTACTGCTTCTGAACTCATCTCCAAACTTTTGAACAAGTTTTTTTTGGAGATCTAGTTCTCCCATGCTAGATTTAGGTCTTTAATTTTGGAATCTTTTATCAGTGTTGCTGGCTTCCAATTCTTGAATACGTACATCTTTAAAAACAGAATCTTGTTCGAGCAAAAAGACTCGACATTGGAGAGCTTGTACGTCAAACAGAGCATCTTCTAGTACAGTGCCCTTGCCTTTGTTCTGCATACATTTTTCTTGCATGGAAAGAATTTGGGCAACTTTATCAGAAACATTTGAACTTACTAACCTTGACTTTCTAGGCCTGATGAGCTGGAGGGAGCAGCATTGAATGGTGCATCAGCCTCACCCGTGTGTGGAATATCTGACTCAAAATCAAAATCATGAACAAAGTTATGAAACACCTGATCTTGAATTAGTGGCTCTGCAGTGGGTGCACTTGGTTCAACATGAGTCTTTAGAGCATGTGACTTAGGTTGTTGAATTTTTTGTTGTGGACTAGTGGTTGCAATTGATGTTGGTGTTGTATTTGTTTCATGTTCACTAACCAGCATACCAGGCCTCGGATTTTTCTTCCTTCGTTTGCGTGGAGCGAGGTCGGCGGCTGGATCTTCAGTCACATCTTCTTCAATGTTTTCAGCAGCTGTCTGAGGAGGCTTCAGAGCAGTTTACTGAAGTTGTTCTTTGAATCTTACAAAATCTT